>NW_017728907.1:2975551-2980492 GCF_001723895.1 Crocodylus porosus | reverse complement strand
GTTGGGTTTTTTTTTTTTTTTTTTTTTTTAGCATTTGTCATGTCGTGTGTGTGGTTCCTGCCCCCCATCCACAAAAAGACAGATGGACAAAACCTGGCATGTGACCAGGAGGACTCTGCTCGTGTGGGGAAGTGACAGGAAACTGAAGGTTAAGGCTGAGGTTCTGTTTGTGTCCGTCCCTCGCGTATAGGTCGAGAAGTGCAAGCTGCGCTGGGACCTCAGGAGGCCGAGTTGCTTTCTGTGCCCCAGAGCCTGTTCTATTCAGATGCAGAAGGTGGGATGTCAAGGCACAGTTTTGGCCCAAGCTGTAAGTTTCCTGACTTCTGTTAGCCAGGGTTGGGCCTAACATAACTCTTCCCTTCTCAGGGCTTGGGGATTTCCCTTTTGTCTGTTTTCTGACCAGGCTTCCATCCTGGGTGCAGACAAACCCTGGTAGCCCCGCAAGTTTTAGCATAGTTGCAAGTCAGTTATAGGGCAGGACCTGAATTTTAAGCATGCACTTAAACTTCAAGCAAGAGAGCAGTCCTGTTGAGGTCAATGGGATAACTCTGACAAAGTAAATGTTATTAGGCTGACCACCTATTTAAAATGAAAAGGCAGGATGCATGTCCTCCTCCATGGGTGGAACAGGTGGACCAGAGCCGAGTAGAGTGGGGTGGGTGCGGTGACGTACCGTGGGTCTCTGGCACCTGGGGGCAATGCTTGCATTTGTATCCCCACTCCTTGTCCTTCTTGTAGCAATAATGTCATGTTGCACAATAAGATCTCTGAAGGGTCCGGCTGGGGGTCATGGCCCCCTCCCGTCCCCCTGATATTAGTCTACCACTAGGCAGATGCGGGCTGTGGGCTCAGGGCTCCCTGCCCTGCTTCCCTTCCCCTGGGAGCCCCATGAGCCCCCTGCCCACCCACCAGCAGCGGGGGCACATAGTTATGCCATTACCACTGCTCTTGGGGGTGTCTTATCATAGTGTGGGGTTCCCAGGAGCAGGGCAGGGCAGCCATGAGACTGCAGCAGGCAGCCTGCATCGGCCTTCACCCTGCCCACAAATCTGAGAGGCATGTTCCCCCCACATTGCCCCGTTGTGGTGGGGGGTGGGCACAGCAGTGGGGAGCTGGACCCCCCCCTGCACCACCTGGCTGCCAGTGGCTCTATCCTGCTCCATGCCCTGGGCTCCATGCACTGCCCAGTGCCCCCAGCCCCTGACCCACTCTCTCTCTCACTGTGGGGGCCTCAATCTAGCCCCCACCTTATATTCCCTACCCCATAGACTTCCCTGCAGGGAGCTGCTCTCCACGCTGCCCAGCTGTATTCCCAGCCATGGGCATGTGTGTGGGTGCACACATGCATGTGGTCCCCCTTGTGTCCCACTAATGGCAGCCCCAGACAGCCCCTCGCAGGCTAGAATGCTGCCACCCGACAAGGGGAAACCTGTCATTTCCCATGGATCCCTGCGCGACTGTGAATCTGGGACAAACGCTGTCTCAGAGTCATGCAGACTGAGACTGGGACTTGAGGTTCCCATTCTAGGACTGTCCTGCCCAATTAGGAACAGGTGGTTACCCTAGATGCTATGAAAATTCATGTCTCTCTGAACCAGTTAATTTCTGAGGTGTTGCCCTGCCCTACCTTTTGTCAGGTATATAGGCACAAATCTTTGCAGGAGCAGTCTCAGTCTTTTTACATCTCTTAGCTATGTTAATTACATCATTAATCCTAATGTATTGAGTAGTTAGAATTAAGGTGAAGTTACTTTCCCAAGCTAAGCTTGATTTCTTTTTTTTTTTTTTTAAATAGCTCTTCCTTGGCCATCTAATGCCATACCTCACACTCCACCAAGACTTATCTGAGGACCTTTAAAAAAAATACAATGATGACAAAACCCCAGTAGCATCTGATGAAGTAAATTGCTGCTTTCGAAAGCTTAAGCATCTCTGATTAATTAACATGTGGGTGCGTCTACATGAGATGTTTACTGTACAGTTGACTAATTAACCGCTCAGTAAATGTCTTGGTGTTTACATGTGTGTCCCTATTTGGGTGCATGAAACTAATAACTCTGTAGCAGGGTAGCACTTATAAAAGTACTCGTATTTACAAGTACTAGCCTGCTGTGGATTTTTTTGTGGACAGTAGCTCACGTGTAGACACTGCCCAGGCAGGGAGCACCCACACCAGCCCCTCTGTAGCATGTGGAACCTGGACAGAGCAGCCCTGGGCTGGTAGGCTGAACCCCTAAGTCCCCTGCCAGCCCAGGCTGCACTCACGAGGCTCCATGTTCTGTGCACAAATAAAGTCAAGAGCAATATACTTTGGAGTTTTTTGGTCCCAGTACACATTCAAACAGTGCATTCAGGAGCAAAAAACTCTAGAGCAATAAGCTCTAGAGTTTATTCATATGCATTAATTGCACTTGTAGATGTACCTATAAGGTGCAAATCTACTCTTTGTTCTGCCTAGCAAAACCCTCAAGCCATATAACACTCTCCAGTGGTATTCTGAGTCATAAATACCTATCCTCCTTTCAGCTTGAGTATTTCTCCTAATGATTTTTTTACTTTAATATGTAAAATGACTTGGCTTAGAATTCTTTAAACTGGTCAATCTTGAACTAGTCTACGTCGATGGATTTCTGTGCTTCCTCAGGAACTCTGGCAAGATGTGGATTGTATTTTGTTGTTGCTGAGTAATGGGGTTTTTTTTGGTGTTCAGGGTAGCAAAAATATTTAATATTGACTAATTGAATGTAAATAATGTGCAGTCTAAACTGACTGACCTATTGCTGCTATCTTGTTGGTTTATTTTTTAATTTTTGTTTTGATATTAATAATATACAGGACTTTTATGTTGGACTTCAGTGAAACATGGTTTCAAACCCAGCCCCCTTTGAACAAGTATTTTGGTTAGGGTTAACTTGACATCCTTTATTGCCATTCTCTAGTATGGAAACTATGAGAAGACATTGTGAAAGTAGGCGGTAAGCTCATAATTCCATTTAATATGCATCATTAAAGTGAATAGAAACTACAGCAAATCTTGTCATAAGGGAGAGTATACTTCTAAGTAACTTTAAAATGTTCATTTGAAAACAAGGCTTGGCAACCTTTGACCTGCAGGCTGGATTCCGTCTGAAAAGAGTTTGGATCCAACCTACTAAGGTATGATCCAGTTCAGAGTTACATGTGGGGTGGGGATTGGATGCATGCAGCTGTACTATTCTGTCTGTCCACTCTGAAGCTCTCCTTGCTGCTGTCTTGTGCATGTGCTTACCCTTGTCACAGAATTTGCTACTTTTTATTGCCATTCAGGATGGGGACTGATGGTGGGGGTAAGTGCATGCGGCTTGAATACTCCAGGGGCCAGAGATTTGTGGCCCACAGAAAGTTGATGACCCTTGTTTTAAAACATTACGAGGTTTATACTATCTTAATCTGTTTATTGTAGCTCATTATGCAGAATTATCATCCAGCCTCCATTTATCATTGGTGTTAGCAGACATAGGTGTGTATATGGTTCATGTAAATTTTACTGTCATCGTTTGGCCCATGGCCACTGGTGGGTGTTAGTTATTTTTTTTTTCTTTCCATTTCCCCATATTCAGGTTGACACATGAATGTATTAACTGCAAAATATTTCCAACAGCCTACAATGTACTGTAACAATATAACAAGTATATTGTAGTGAGTCAAAATGAAAACCAGTGTAGTAAATGCATATTTTATAATGTTTCAGGGATATAGCTTATAGCCGTGTTGGTCTAAGAAGCAGAAGCAGATAAAACTCTTGTGCTAGAAGCGATATTCTTTCTTTGCAAGCTTTCAGATCCAAACACCCTACTTTAGGCAGAGGAGAGTTCAAGATTCAAGGGCGGGGAGCAGAACTTTTAGTCTTTGAACTCTCCTCTGCCTGAAGAAGGTGTTTGGATCTGAAACCTTGCAAAGAAAGAATATTGCCTCTATCATGAGTTTTGTCTGCTTCTATTTTCTAATGTATTTTTTAAAATACTTCCAAAAAATAGAATAGAATTTGATTTTATATGTAAGAGTGGCACACACTATGTTTGGATGGTAGAGAGATTCAGAGGACAGATATTTTGAATGGAACAGATTCAATTGAAGTTCCCCAACCTATAGCACACATCTCTGTAAGTAATAGATATATAAGGATTTGCTGGATTGGAGCAGAGCATTGGTTCATCTAGTCTGCCATTTGCCTTCTGGCAGTAGCTCATAACTGAGGTCTCTGAGGGAAAATTCTATCTCCCTCCTGCCTCCCTTCCTCAATTGCCAGGTACTCCAGTTCACAGTGCATTTAGCTGTCCTCCATTGCTGTTGGCAGAATATGCTTCCAGGGTTTCTGGCTGAACCTTGCAGGCAATCTGATTTCTTTTCCCTTAATGAAAAGTTTAATTATTGTTATTACTGTAGCTTGCATAGCTGAACAATTTATAAATTAAATGTTGGATGTGACTTCATATTACCTTTTACATATTATTCTATCCATTAAAAATGTAAATATATTATACTTAATAAAGAAGATTTCTCATTAGACCATTGAGTACTTTCTGGATTAGTAACTAATCAATTCAACTGTGGCTAAGAATTAATTATTTATAATATATATTTTTCAGTGGATAGCTGCATATGTATTTGTCTAACATCAGTGATGCAGTAAGTTCTTCACAGATATGTTTTGGTGAATGGATGTTTTAACACTGACTTCAAAGGGCTCAAGATTTAACTAAAGTTTGTTATGTTTGAAGGGCTTCTGGCAAAGTGGTGAGAACACACTTCCTACTCTTCTTTCTGTGAGAAAAGAAGTTGGCCCCTTGCCGAGATGTTCTCTGTCTTAAAGAACCATGCTGTCAGATTTTGGAAACAACTGTCTTTTGGAAGTGTTTAAAAGCACTTGATAAACTGAAAATTAAGGGTCAAATTTTGAGA
>NW_017728907.1:2937273-2975451 GCF_001723895.1 Crocodylus porosus | reverse complement strand
AACTTCACCCTCCTCAAATGCCACTTTGATCCCTTTCCCCTTCCTCATCAGCTGCTCTGCTTTCTGCCCTATCTACCACTATGGTGTATGTCCCTTCCTTGATCTCCCATATGGCACGTAGAGAGGCTGCCTGTGGCACATGTGCCGCAGGTATGCTGTCCCTGTCCTAAGGGATTTGAGGTTACCCTTTGGGAAATACTCAGTTTGTAGGATGAGTCCTAAATTTGAAGAGCTGTTAGAAGCAGTAATAATTGCAAGCCATCTAATAAATTCCCTACACTATGTAATGTTTGCATTCTCAAAATGCCTTAAACACTAGTTAGTTCTCCTGTTCCTGTGAGGTTGTGTGGGGTAATTCTGTTCTTCAGTAAAAGGAAGATAACAGGCACAGAGACATCAGATACCAGTGGTTGACTTGGAATTAGAACTTGTGAGGTCCTGGATTCTGAATCTCCCTGAAATATCTTGTGTCACACATTAACTGTTTGTACAGATAGCTCTGCTTGTGTAGTTTGAACCTTGTACAGCTCTCGTGCTTCTTTTATAAAATCGGTGTTGGCAATTCTCCACAGGCACAGAGGGCTTTGGTCACAATTTTTGGAAAACAAAACCATGATAACGTAAGATGCTCTGTGCAGTGGTCTACAGTCTAAATGAAGGTTTACTAAACTGCAGGCGTAGCTAGTCTGAGTTCCAACCCAAGCTCTTTCTCTGACTTATGCTGGCATTCATGTGTCCTTCATGGTCTTCTTTGTGAACCCGGCTTTCATGTCTTGAAATAGCTATCATTCACCAGTTTTATAGAGAAGGCAATTGAGAACTAGCGTGTCAAGCAGAGCTGGGAATAGGCCCCTGCTCTTTTGTATAAGGGTTGGGTTTCCACCACTTTGCTACATTTCTTCAGAAGCTGTATAGCAAATAAGATGCATCTATAGTCTGTTAATACTCTCTGTCTCCCTCCTGTCACCCTTCAGCAGTCAGACTGTGTATATAAGCTTGTGACTGCTGCTGCTTTCACAATTAAAAAAATGATTCTTTAGATTAACAGAGGCTTACAATTTTTACATTTTGTCCCCACATATGACCTAAACAAGGCATTATTCCATGTAGCCAGTCTGCCTGTAATGCCTAGACTACAATTTGTGCTCAGAAGCAGGAATAGAAACCAAGAATCTTGATGCCCAGCATTCCATCACTCTCACTAATATTTGTGTGACCCACTGATGATGGCTGTTCTGTCTTTCCCTGTACCGGCTCGTCTACATAGAAGATAGCAACGTGTCAGTCTGTTCCATCCTGTGTCCCAGTTACTCTCATTACTGAGATGGGCATGCTCTGTAGACCCGAAGATTATGAATACAGACCTTGCTGTAAGCCCACCTGGAGGGGGCAATGTGTGTAAAAGTGCAAAATCCGAGAGCTCTTGTCTGACTAGTTTTCTATTGTAAAGCATTTTAATCAGAAGTAAATTTTCTTATTGGGCTAATATTGGTTGCATTTTCATTGTTTGTATTTAATTAACGGGAATTATCCTGTTAAGAATCAAGTTTGGTGGTGTATGTTCATGACTGAGCAACTTAGTTCAGTAAGTAAGATTTTGGAAGTTTAACAAAGGCATTTATGAAGGCCCAGAGGTGTTGGAGTATAGCTAATGAGTTACAGAACCTTTTACCTGGATGTCAGTAGTTTAAATCATGCCTAGCATTGCAGGTTGTTGCATTTAATACTTATTTGTTAATGCCTACATGGGATCACTTTGGCAAGTCCCAATTTGACCTCCCGCATGGCAAATTCACCGGAGTGCTTTTTACTGGACTGGAAGCATGTTTGGGCATGTGTTTTCTCTGAGACCATGACTGTTGAGAGGTCCTGCAAGCTCACTTATGTCCAGTATAATGCTCTTTTTGGATGTGACTCATGGTGTTTGAACATTAGGCTTGTTAATAATACTGCATAGTTTGGCTGGTGTTGTATAGAACAAATAGAGCTGTCCTGTTGCCAGTATATTTCTGACTATGCTTCTAAGTCTTCTAGAAGTTGGGAGGAAAATAATGAAGGAATGTTTTACAAAAAATTGCAGAGCTCATAGTATGATCCTTGCAGTGTCAATTTTTCCTGAGAAATCCCAACAATACCAGCTGACCTTGAGTCATAAGGATACAGCTGCACAATCTCGTGTCAGAATGTTTTGCTGTAATATTGTGGTGATTCCATTTCACGACAAACTTTCTCTGGGACTGAATTATTCTGGTGGCAGTCATAAAAATCTAAATGATCTGTAACTGTTAGCTTGATCTTAATGTTTAATCTGAATTATACCGCATTTCAGATGTACCATCATCAGAAATATGGACCCTAAACAAATCATCAACTTCTGACTAAACTCTTTGCTTGTAATGCTTATCTTTTGTCTTTGGTTCTTTGTGAATTAGTTTTGAAATAGCTCTTGCAAGGAGTTCTTTTAATTTGAGAGAGATTGCTAAACAGGAAAGCTGCAATCGATGTAATATTAGCATGGTCATTTGCAAAAAGGGATGTTTGTTTAAATTATATACTGCATTTACTCCCATATAAGTCAAGGATTGTTCCCACCAATCAGCATGGGGGGAAAAGCCCCTTGTCTTATTTTCATGTATAAAGTGTGTGTGTGTGTGGTGGGGGAGCAGGCAGCTGCTACGGCTCTGACTCTAGACCTGAGCCTGGGTTGTAGCCACAATCAGACCCACAGCGGCCTCCTGTCCCGTTCCCTCCCACCACCACTTCCCCTCTATAGCTTCTTCCTGTTCCCCTCTTCCTGCTCCCCACCCTTTGTGTCAGTCTCAGATCAGCTCTGGGGTCTCGCCTTTCTCTTGCCCGGCCAGTCAGCAGTGCTGACACTGCTGCAGGGCCAGATGAGGGCTGATCTTCCATGTGCTGTGCTCTGGGCTCTAGGATGGAGCTACCTGAGCAGTATCTGACAGTAGGGGGGGCTAGGAAGTGGCAGAGACTGGGGGGAGCTGAGGATGGGGAGGTGCAGGTGGCAGGGGCAGCAGGAAAGTTGCAGGGAGAAGAGGATGGGGCAGAAGATAAGGGGCTGTCTGACCCTTCCCCCTCTCCTGTCACCTTACCCTCTCTCTAGTCACTGCTTTCCCTGCTGTAGCAGTGAGAGCTGGGATTTGAGGCAACCCTCCAACACTTAGATTCTATACTTTGAACATTATAACACATGTATAAATTCTCCATATATAGAATCTATTTACTGGGGGTGGGGATCTTGTATTCTAGTAAATATGGTGTATAAAATAACACTTTCTATGATCATTCTAAAATAATAAGCAGAATAATGCAAAGTTTATTTTTAAGCTTTGTAACATTTAAATCTTATATCTTATTTTGGAGGGAGTAGTCCTTTTTTTATAACCATCTAAATAACTTCTTTCATTTGATCAATGTCATTCTGTCTCTAAGTTACATTTGGGTGTAGCAACCAAGCTTTAGAGAGAGATGTTTGAATGCTAGAAAAGGAATAAATCTGATTTATATCCATTAAACCTTAGTATGGGACCGGAGGATTTGTATGAAAAACATAAAGGCATTTATAATGGTATTTGTCCCCAAAAGTCAAGACTATAGCTCCATTTTTACTTACAGTTTCCTTTTATATTTGATTTCCTAAAGAATGAGTTGTGACAGTAAGAACCCTTCTAGAGAGAAACTTGACCAACTGGTGAGCCACTCATGAGAACTGTTTTTTGTTGTTATTTTGGCATTTGGGCTGCTGAGTCCTGGGAGTTCTTAATGGGGTATATCTATTTTTTCACATGATTTATTTTTTGTTTATAGAGCTCATTAGGCATGGAGGACTAAGAAAGTTTAGGAGTGATATAATTTTTGATCAGTTTTGTGTGAGGGAGAAATTATGTGAAGGAGAAAAAGTAACATGGACTCATTTATAATTTCTGTTGAATCTGCAGCAATTCTTGAGTATAATTCATATACATATCTTGATAAACAAGCGTAGAGAGGTGACTTCAGTCCTCATCATACAAATATTTATACTTTGCTTAACTTTCTTCATGTAATTAGTTTTACTAGTTACATTAAGCATATATATAAATGCCTGCACAATTTGAGGCCTTGTAAAATAAATAATTTAAACAGAGACAGAGATGTCTATAAAGACAATGTAGCTGTAACCCTATCTGTCCATTTTGCTCAAATAAAAAAAAAGGAATATACAGGAAAAGTATTGATCTAGCTCTTTGTATGTAACTTTCACTCTGTCACCAATTGTACTTTGCTCTACCAAAAAATGGGGGGAAGTAAAAATGTGCATCAGGCTGAGTTAGTTCCAAAGGAAACATGCACTCATAATATTTTTAAAGTTTCTTTATTACATAATTAATTATTCATAATATAGTGTAATGAAAACCTTATCTCAAGTGGTGCCCCATACACCAATTTTATAGTGCTGTTAAATGTTGGCACTAAAATGTTGCTGTTGTTCTACAGATCCTGTAATGTGTCATAGCAGAGAGTTTACTATCTATACAGGCTTTGAGGAAACATTTGATTAGAGAGCCACTTATGCTGTGTGCTGGTCTGTCAGAAGCCAAGTTATCTTCTGATCCTAAGTTGACAGGAGTGGAAACATTATGCTGTAGTTGGGAGGGGAAAGAAAGAGAAGAAAAGAGAGGGGGCTAGAGAGGTAATGGGCAGGTAGAGGTAGTAAATGTATGAGCAGGAGTGTTGTGAGCAAGAAAGATTAGGATTTTGGGGATTGAAAAGAAAATTGTTTAAGATTAATGCCAGGATAAACACTTGAATATTCTGTGCAAGCCAGACTTGAATATTCTGTGTTGATTTTTTAGGAATTACATGTCACTGAATATACATTTTAACGTGCTGAGTGGGAAACTAGAGTTATAGCATCCTAGAAGCTTAATTATCAGGGCAGTAACATTTGACATCATGGCAATCTCCTAGAGTACAGCTGAACCATCTGGATTTAAATAGCAGGAAGATAAAGGATCTTGGATTTCTGGCCTTAATCTTCCTTTTTCTCTTGAAGGACAGAAGAGAAAACTAGCAAAGGGAAAATTATAGGAGCAAAAAAGAATTTAGGAAGGAAAAAGAGGTAATGTGATGTAGTGATGACAGTGGAAATGTGTGATTACTGGAAGGGGAAGGAATCTGAAAATAGTTTAGGAAGTATAACATTGTCAGGTGATGGCAGTAGCAACCTGAAGGAAACGGAGTGAATGGCAATGTTGTGAGGTGGCTAGGCGATAGATATGGCAGGTTTATGGCAGCTGTGAGAGAGAGCTTTGTATTTAAGGGCAGGCTTGACTAGGGAGGGAGACATGAGCTGCTGAGAGACAGAGAAAAGACATGAGGTGTATAATTTGATAGAGCTGTAATGGTTAAATGAAAGAGGAAAATTGAGAGGTATGGGATAGAAAATGATAAAGAAAAAAGGAGGTAGAAAGATGATGCTACTTAAGGGTATTATTATTTTTGCTGATGTGGGGTAGAGTATTGAGGTATTCAGGACTGCCAGGAAATCGACTGACTGCGGTGGGCACAGGGAATGTATCTACATAACCTTCTTTGTGTTGTATATGCTATGTTGTGAAAACATTTCTCTGTTCCTTAGCTGCATATTCTCATTAATAAATATGTCTGGAAGGTTGGGGATACTTGGACCTATGTAGGGCTGCTGCGGGTGAGAGTGCTTAAATGGAAAGGGCAGGGTGAACCATTTATGTCCATAGGCCCTTCCTGGTGGTACAAATGTTAAGAGACAGTTGCGCAAGTGTTATTGAAAGGACCACATTCACTAAGACCTGGTTAGAGGTCTGCAGTACAGTGCCTTTGAACCAGAGTAAAAGAGGAGGGGGCAGTGAAAATTTCAGGCAGGCTTGTTTGGTTCACAAAGAAATGCAGGCATGAGCCACACAGAAACTGTTAGCCACCTTTGTTATTAAAGGGGTTTGCTAAGTGTGCATCAGCAGAGGTCTTAGGACAACAAATGCAAAGGCAGGGACAGTAGTGAGGGTCAGAGGTAAAGAGCGGGGATCCAGGCTTTCCATTCACCGTGGAAAAACATGGTAAAATGCTCTTTTTAAGTAGAAAAACACAGATTTTAAAGGAGAAACATGTGGGAAACGGTGGGTTTCTCCTTGCAGGCTGGCAGAGTTCCAGCCTGGAAGTGGCTAGGGGGAACAGGAGGAGGGTGATCAGGCAGGGAGCACCACGTGGCAGCCAGGCAGTGTGGAGAGCAGCTCCTACAACTCTCTGCAGGTAAGTTGGGCACGGGGGGAGGGGGCAATTGAGGCCCCTATAGTGAGGGAGGGAGGGAGTTGGGCAGGGCTGGGGCTGCTGCTGCTGCCCAGCTGGGGTGGTGGGTAGGGCCTGAGGCCCAGAACCAGGGTGGGAATGTGCAGCCACAGGGCCCAGCCGGGGAGCAAAAAAGAAATGTAGGTGGGTTGTCTGGGGGTCGGGGGAAGGGTTGGCCCCCTGCCACTGTGCACACTCCTGGGGTAGGGCATGGCATGTTCCCCGCAGATTTGTGTGCAGGGAGGGTATGGGCTGTCTGCTGCAGGTTTGGTGCTCCCCACCTTGCTGTCCTCCCCTCAGGGTTTCTGCAACTTGGTAGGCGAGACCTGGCATGGCAGGACAGGGTGTAGAGGTTTGGTGCTGCCACTGGGAGCCCTGCACTTCCAGGGAGACGTTACCCCTGCCTGCCCAGCATCGGCAGGGGACATAACTCTGCGCTGCCACCCTCGCTGCTGCACAGTGGGCAGGGAGCGCCTCACCATGGTGGTGGTGCGGGTCTCCTAGTGGTGGCACCGAGCCTCTCCACCCTGCCCTGCTCTGCTCTGCTGCTCCAGGGTCCCACCCACTGGGCCACAAGCAGCAGGGTGGGGAGCCTTGAGTCTGCAGTGGACAGTCTGCATCCACACCCACCATGGACTCTGCTCCAGCTGTGCCACCTGCGGGGGAGGGAGAGCTGGGCTCCCTACTGTGCTTTGGCTGCAGTAACTGCTGCTTCCCACAGGTGGCAGCTGGGGCTTGGGTGCTGTTGGGCGGGGGGGGAAACAGGGAGCTGTGGACCCAGGTCCCTAGCCCTGTAGCTCTGGCAGCTGGTGACCCCCTTTTGCAGGGCTGGGGGAGACAGGAGGTCATGGGTAGGGAGTGTGGGGTACCAGCAGGGCTAGAAGGCTGTGGGTGCATAGAGAGGGCTGCTGGCAGGGCCAGGGGGCTGTGGGTCAGAAGTGAGGGTCAATGGCATGGGTAGGGCACTGGCATATTGAGGCTGCTCAGTGTGACAAAGCAATGATGGGGGACAGCTGCAGCTGGATCCTCATCCTGGTGAGTGAAGAGGGCAGGGGGTGCTCTAATCTTTCCGTGATAAAAAACCCAAAATTAAATGCCCAAACTTTATAGGTATTTAGAATTGATTTTATTATAGTGATTGAGTAATTTAGAAGACTTTGTGACAAAGAAAATATGAATTGCTTTCTTTTCTTTGAATTGTGAAATAACTGGTTCATTTAGCATGATTGCTTACAAGATGCAGAGCAGATTCTTAATAGTAGATTTTTATTTTAACTTAATAGCAAGGCTCTGTCTATTTAGATTAAGGAAAAACATATTCTTTCTATTTGAATACCATTGACCCCAACTCCAATTTGTGGTTGAGTAAGAGCATATCTTTTAGAAAGGCACTCAATGAAATGTCACTTTCATTTTTATATTAAAGACTGTAGCAAACTTCTGGGTAATCTGAAAAGCTAGACGACCTACAGGCCACGTCCACATCAGTGTGGACATTTGTATCTCAGGGACAAGAAGCAGTGGTACATGTTGTGCTGCTGCCAGTTGTCCCCAGAGACCACCTGTGCCACACACCCTCTGGATCTCCTGACAGACATATTACACATAAGCCAGTTTAAGTGTTATCAGCAGGTGACTGATAACAATGTTTATCACCTCATCAGCAAAACAGTAGCCTCTCTCATTAGTTCAAACTCTTCTGAAACAGCTTACCAGCCATTCGCTCCAAAAAGGCCTACGCAGTCACTGTTTTGTCTGCCTGTCCCAGTGAAATTGGAGACACGCACACACAGACACCTCTCAGCATTAGCTAGCATACCACATGCCTAGGGTCTGTGAGGCTGGGGTCTGTGCTGTGGGAGATGGGGGGAGGGGGTGATCCCTGCTTGTTCAGCAAGAGCTAGGAGGGAGTAGGGCAGTGGGAAGCCAGGCAGATCCTGATGTCTGCCAGAGCTCCAGCCAGGAAGCAGAAGTGAGGGGCCAGCCCTACTCTGGAATAGAGCACCCCATCCAGCCCAGAGAGCATGCCGGGATGCTGGGGGAGTCTGGTTTACCTTAAACCAACAAGGGGTCTGGGACAGACATTGCATAAACAGGTTTGCGCCAAATCAGTTAAGTATGATACTACATTCAACCCGGTTTATCTCAAACCAGTTTCAGCCATTTTCAAACTGGCTTGATCACCCCTCGGTTTGCTGCTGACAGTATAAAGAAGCAGGGAGGGAGATTGAAAAGTTCTCTATCATCAAGAGATGCATTCACTTCGTCCCCCCCATCCCCCTTGCCTCAGAGTGCTAGCCTGGGGCTGGGAACACTCCTGCCCCTTGAGCAGCCATCCAGAAAAAGCCTGGGATGGTGCAGGCAGAACTCCGAAATCAGAGGTCCTGCCGGGGCCTGACCATGCCCCACTCAGCTCAGCTTCCTGCAGAAGGGAAGGGAGGGCTGCTCTAGCACCCCCCACCCCCGGCTTCTAGCCTGAGCCATTGCAGGCACGTGCCTAATTTTTCCTCTGTCCAAAGAGAATGTTTGTCCAGTTACAACCCAGTTCAGCCTAGCCAGATCAGACTAACCTGCAAAAATTGAATCAATTCAGGCTTAGGTTTTTTGAATGTCTGTCCGTAGCCCTAACATACCTGAGCTCTGAGTTGCAGTAACATAATCCTGTAAGTCTTGAGTTGCAGCACAACAGCAGTTCTGCTAAATCTTAATAAATTGTTTGAAGGTTTTGTGATACAGACACGCCTGGAAGTTAATTTTTGGCTTAATCTTCTTTTTCTGTCACACCTGAGACTTTTAGGCTGTAGAACTAAAACAGTAGCTTATGATGAACACTCATGTGTTTTCTGAATTGGGAAAGACTCCTTTTTAAATACAAATATAAAATTCTCATTGAAGTTTGATTTCCCTCCCTCCTCCCCCCCATCCCCTTTTAATAATTAAAATATGAATGCAGATTTTGTAGGGGCTGGAGTAAAATAGGTAAGCTGGAGTAAAAATATACTAAAGCATTTAGCAAATGAGGGAGTAGTAAACAAGGGGGCTTATTAAGGAGTAAATGTTTAGATGGGCTTTCAGCTTTTAGGAGGTATTATGGGGTTTTGCTGCTTTGTGTACAGGGTTTCGCAGTCCCACTGAGATCAAACAAGGAGCAACAGGGCAACCTTCTTCCTGGTACAAAGAAAATGCTTGATTGAATGCTCTTCAAGCATAACAGCAGGCAGCAGCATGATACAAACACAACACGGGATGGCCCCACCAAATGGGAGTGCAAGTACACAGCCACACAACAGTCAGTATATGGCGGGGCCCCTTGAAATTTGTCTCTTAGGATGGTGCTAGTATATTCAGCTTGTGCAGGGGCCATTAGGAGCAGCAGCAGGTGGCCAAGCTTAGGCAGGGGCAGCTTTATAGTATTGCACCCTGTGCAGCAGAGTGAGGCTCCGAGTTTGTCAGAAGTCCCACTGTATTAGCAGCCATGGAACTGACTAGCAGATGTCAGTTTTGAGGGTGCTGTTAATGGTTGCTAACTGTTCATAAATTTACAGACAGTCCATAAAAAAAGAAAAGAAAAAGGCTAAAAATACTCACCTGTATAGTCCGTTAAAAAAAAAAAAAAGAGTTGTCTATAAAAAAAAAAATAAGTAACTGTGAGCTTGATTGAGGGATCCATTCTTGGAATTAGAAGGATAGACACAGCAGGGCAGTGCCACCTTGTGTCCAAGTTGGAAGGGAGCACCCTGGGGGGGAGCTCTCTGCCATGGGTTTGTGGTCCACGGGAACCTCCATAGCCTTCCCCCCCAGCCATATGCTGCTGCACCCTATCAGCCTTTGCCTTTCTGTAATGGCTGCTCACCTGATAGGTAGGCAGGGCCACGTGACCTGGTCAGTCTGAGGCATTGGACAGGGCAGGGAGAGGTGGTATGCAAAGATCAGGACAGGCTGGGGGGTATAGGGTTGGGCTGGGGTGGAGCAGCATGGTATGGGGTGTCATCAGAGGTTTCAGGACGTGGGGGTGAGCAGGGGACCTGTGGGGTGGTGGCAACACAGTGTAAAAACGCTGCTGCAGTCAAGTAAGGCTTTATTTAAAAAAAAAAAAAATCATGTAAATTTGAATCTGGCCCTTGTCATCCAGGGCCTGGAAGAAGGGTTATATGTACATTATGTAAAACATACGTCAGTAAAAAAAAAAAGTTTGTAAAAAGTTTGTGGATTGTCAGTAAAAAAAAAAACATGTCCTGGGCTGGCAACCCAGATACTATTCATAGGCTTGTGGTGTAGTTGTTTTATTGAGCATTTGCTGGGAACCCCCAAAATGTAGGTGCATGGGACCAATGAAAGATAAACCCCATCTCTGTTCCTTGACTTGTTCTTTTTTTATTTTTGCAGGAGCCATTTTCCATGCATTTTTCCCTTACCCATTCTTAATTCCTGTCAAGTTGCAAATAAGACTGAAAACACTCTACCCTTATTAAGTGACCTTTTTTGCGTTGCTCCTTGAGTGTGAATTTGCCTGTCCTTGAGGACTACTGCAAGTCATGAGACAGTAGCTCACTGTCCACACTCGTTCTGGCTTTGTGCCGCCATGGTCACCACTGGCATATCTGCTTATATGATCTGTGTTAGGGGCCTTGCATTACAGGCCTGCACTGATGTGAGAACTGCACTAAGGCAACCAGTTCACAGTAGATCACACTAAGTAGACAACAATCTTTGTTAAAAAGGTTGAGAATTTAATCGCTCACTTCTGGTTCACAGCAATGCCTTTGATGGAGCGGTTGGTAGGAGGGACTGTGCCTCAGAAAACTGTGGTCTGTGCTGTGCCTTTATAAACCATTATAGAGATGAATACTGTAATTCTACTGGAGTGTCTCTGTAATTGTGGCAGGATCCTAGAGATTTTCCTTTTTACAGAGGACCTTAGTAAATTGATTAGCCGAGATGAAAGTCTTTCCTGAGTGGAACAGTGCAATTTGCATCAGAATGCAGGCTTGGTGATGTGAGAGGATCATGTATGTAGACAGATGATCAGTGTTGGGAACAGAATGGCTTCTGCTAATGCTACGTGTTGAAGTTCTTAAATAGCAAACTGGAGCACGCTTCCAGTTTGTTGCCTGTTCCAAGCTAGAAGTGTTCTGATTCATAGGACCTTGGGGATTCTGATTAATTTATATGGTGTACATCCAGTGCTTTAAGAAGTTAGCTTTCTGCAGCTTGTTAGACATTTTCCTTTTGCTATTGATAGTGCTTTGTTCTCTTAGAATAACATGATTTGTAAAGGGAAATGTATTCCAGGGTTATCCTTAAAAATAGCTCTTTTAGAAAGAAATGGTTTGTCCTCAGGGATTCTCACTTGCAATAACAAAATAATGTTTTATAGCTTTTGAATGCATTGTAGATGCATCATTTGTCTAGCCAATCTAAGAAAAATAAGAAAAGTTTTGTGATATGAAAACATATCACTGGTTATTTATCTCCTAACTTGAGTATTGGGGGTTTTGACATTTCTTAGAATTCCGGTTTTCTATTCACAGTAGGATGGCAATTGTAAATGTATAAAGTTTGTCGTTAACGCTGAAAAAGCTTCAAGAGCCTTCAATGGACAAGTCTGGTCTTATGGTTGGGCAGGTTCATTGTGTGTATGTAAATCTTTTTTAAAATACTAAATCCATGCTTAGTGTATTAGTGTATCCATGCTACCTAGGGTTGTCATTAGAGGCAGAGGAAAACACATGGCTCTTCTTTCCATCCCAGAATTGTCTGGTGCCATCTGTGCGCTGTGGGACAGATAGCACTCCAGCTTTGGGGAATATTTCTCCAAATTAAAAGGGTGTTTTGAAAATTTATTGTATAAATCAGTTTTCTGCAGCTTGAGCTCTTAAATTTTATAAAGTACTTGTACATTTTTAAACTTCTTTAAATGTTTAGAGATGTGGTCCTCACTCTCTTGAACAATGTACTAACATTTTAGCATTGGTCAGAAAATGTTTGTCTAAAAAAAATGTTGTTTTGCTGAAACCCGAAGTTCTTTGGGAACATGCCATTTTTTGACAATTTTTGGTGGAAATTTTTTAAAACTTATTGAAATGCACCATTCTTTAGATTTTTGCATTTGGGTCAGACTGGCATATTATTTTCATTATTAAAATGAAAAGCTGGCAGATTTATTTTGGATGTTCTAAATGATTATTTTTTTAATTCTGCAAAAAAAAATTGACATTTTTCAATGTGATGTTGACTTGTTAGAATTTGTTGAAGGCTAGACATTCCATTTTCTGATTGGGTCTAGTTCACAGAAGATGTCTTGCAATGTTAATCTTTCCTATGTTCATTTTTCTATCTGGGTGACATGCCCAGAAGCCTAGACTGCCTTTTTTAGACATGGTTTCTCTAGTCTGTGAATGGTAAGAGGTGTAGCCTTGGTATATCTGGTCTTTTAGTTGGTTTTTACTTGGATCTACTTCTCATCTGTTTTGTTTTGGCTCATCTCTGTTTTGGCTGCTTCTCTTATTCTGTTTTACCTATGTTTTTTATTCCCTAATGCATTTTACCATGTGTTGTGTTTTCCCTTTGCCTTTTCCTACTCATTTCTTTATGCTATTTTTTCCTTCAGTTGTTATTCTTTCCTTGTTGTCTCCCTTTTACTTTTCATGTTCAGTAGTGAACGTGTCTATGGAGATCTTCTAAAAGCTTTTTCCTGTATTTTCTCCTATATATAATATAAATAATATAATAAACAGTATGTACTAGATATATTCCTCTCTTTTCCTATATTACATAACATCTGATGAGGTAGGTTGAGAGTCCTGGACATGGAAGATCTAGTTGAGACTCTGTGGGTTCACGTGCAATTAATGTGAAACAATAAACTCCAGAGCAGTTCCAGCTGGATTCAGCTAGTCCCAGGTTCAGTGTCTACACATGTGCCTGGGACAGCAGCAATTTGAGCCAGGGTGGAGCAGGCCCCTGTCTTGCTGGGCTGATCGGGAGTGATTTATGCCCCCGGTCAGCATCTACACATGCATTTCAGTGCACTGAAGTACTCTGCCATAAGTACTGTCCCTAGTTTACTGCGCCCTAATACTGGTGCGCTTGTAGATGGTGATGCTTTACTGTGGAGCTAATTGGTCTACTGAACTATAAAGTGTCTATGTAGCTGCACCTTGTGTATAGAAATGCTGAGCACAAGGATTTAAAGGGCCAATGCAAAGCCTAAATGGAAACTGCATGCTAGTTGTCCACTCCTCGAGGTAGGGGTCTGGCCTGACATTTTTATTTCTGGTTTAGTGAAGCTGGTTTTCAGACTCTGATGGCTGTGGCAGTCTTATTTTTTGGTACACTCATGTCACGGGAGGGGAGATCACCCATGGATGGCTTTGCAAATCCTTCAGATCATCACAACAGTGCCTTGAGTAACTGCTGTGTTGGCTTATATTTGGAGGCCACTGCTGCCAAATAGCTCTCAGATGCTACTTGCAAACATCGCTTATGAATGTTTTGCTGTTCTAAATAGTGACTTTAGCCCTTCTCTGGCATGACAGGTTTGAGAGTCTTCCTTCACCTGTAGCATACTGGCATGGCACGGGCTATACAGAAAAGGTTGCCACCTGAAGAAGATGCGTAGAGACAAGGAGACTCAAATATCACAGTTGGGGGCACAGCAGAATGTAAGTGAGGTTTAAAAAGAAAAAGGAACAAAGAAGGATGCTCTAGGGGAGGTACAGTGGAAGGCGAATGAAGTCTGAATGCAGAAAACAAGAGGCATGTCAGTGGTTAGGTACCAAACACTTGAGAAAAGTCCTATCATGAGGAGGGCCCAAACAGCTTTTTCTGCCTGGAGAGTAGTGCAATTAAAAAATAAGTAGTAGCTAGACTGTGTGGGAATTTTACTCATTTTTCTTTAGCTTTTGGAGTAGAAAGGACCAAAGCCTTCTTTGTCTCAAAGTCTGACTTCCCCCTACTTCAGGATGTGTTTTCTGTGGAGGTAAAGTAAGCTTCTCCTTCTTCCCTGCATTTGAAAATGAAGTTAGTTCTGCCTTTGATAAGATAACACATACAATTTTCAGTTTGGCTTTGACTACATCTGTCATTACAACAACACTGACTGCAGGGCTAGATAACAACATCTGCTGCAAGATTGGAACAGGCTCAGTGGCAGTGTTTTCAAATGACAACTATAAATCAGAATGAAGAAAAAAAAAGATTGCAGTAGGAAAGGTAAGAAAAACTTTTCGTATGCGAGTCCCTAGAAATCATTTCTCCAGTCGTACAGTTTTTGTTGCTGCTGCTTTCTGTTTAAAAGGCCACGCCATTCATAGAAGTTACAAAATATATCCTGTCTTCTACTGCAGGGGAGTAATCTTTCCTGCCTTCTATATGACGCTGGAGAATACCCTTCCCTTTCATACTGTTTGGACACAGAACTTCCTGTGGAAGAGTGGTACTGCCCATATATGAGTGAACTAGCATTTTTAGTTCTCAATGCCACACTCTTGACACATTTCACCTAATGTTAAACCAGGTATCAGACTGAGGATAGTTTCTGTGTTTCTGGTATTTCTAAATTGTTACTGACTAGAGCAAAACTAAGCAATCCCCACTATTCACTGGGGGCATTGGTTAGGGAATTTTTTCCACATTCTCTGGAACAGTCTGCATGCCTTAGGTCAAAACTTTCCCCCCTTTTTGGAGTTTGATCAGAGAAACATGTTTTGCATTCCAAAGCTTGTCTAACACTATCCCAGCTACCTAGTTGATCCAATAAAAGATATCATCCTAAGACATCTTTGCTTCTTGCACAACCTGGACCATCACAGCTACAACATCACTCTAACACTATAATATTTAAATGAACAACAGGACCATGTAAAGCAAGGTTTCTTGCTAGGCTTGACTACTCTTGTGTTTGCTAGCACCATAGAGCTCATTGTTCACACAGCAGGTCTCTAAAGACTGTTTCCTTTTTTCTTATTTCTTCTAGCTGGAGGGCCCTCTTTATCAGTTTGATATAGATGGCAGGTGTAAGCAGAAAGGTAGGTGCCATTTCAGCCCATCCATTCTTATAATGGTCTGCAGGATGGTTAACATCAAACACCAGTGCACAGGAAGAGCCAGAACTGAAATCCACTCTACATGTGGAAATGTTATTGAAGTCAGTCAGTGTGATTTCTGTAGATGGAAGTTTCTAAAGTCAGGCCATAAACAAATTAGTAATGATATCAGTGGGACACTTATCTTTTGAAATACCACACCAAAGATCATTACAAGTATTATCTATATCTGTTGTCTTGAATTTTTCTTCAGATCTGTCCTGGATCCCTTGCAAAATAATCCTCCCTCATCTTCTCTTCCCTTGAAGTTGCTTTCACCAGGATCTGGTGAATGTGATTGTCACTGCATTCTAGGGCCTCTACTTTCTCCACCTCTTTGACCTTTCATTTGCATTTAACACCTGGTTATACTCTGTCCAGCTGATGGCTGACGTGGCCTGGGAGTTGCGGCTCCCAGGCTCTCACCCAGCTATCACTCTCCCTTCACCCCCATGACTCCAACTGCAACAGCAGTTGGACTCCCTGGGTTCTTTCTTCCCCTTCTGGCTCCTGTTTTCTGCCCTTGACCCAGTGTAGCTTTGTACCCTTGACCTAGGGTGAGGCAGAGTGGTGCAGTACAGGAAGTGGAGGTGGGGAGAGAGTGTCTGTAAGGGTGCCATTGCAGCAGGAGGGGAGGAGAATTGCATCTATGCAGTGCGGACAAGGGGGAAGTGTCCCCACAGCCTGGTGGCCTGCATTTTGCTTGTTGTAGCTGATGTGGCCTGTGGGCTTAGAAAATGGAAAGGACTTTGGAAGACCTTCCCAATCCTGTGATTCTGTGATCTCAATGAGGAAAGAGGGCTGATTTTCGTTGTGAATTTATCTGCTTTCGTGGCGTCTATGGCTACCTTTATGACAACTCAACTCTACCATTTCACTTCAGATTTGTATCACTCAGACTGATTCCACTGTCCAGTATGTGTCTTGGATCCTTCCTATTTTGCTTTCTGTTTATATTTAACATGGCTTTTGGGGACAAGGAGACCTTCTGAACAACTTCCTCTCTTCTCAAGAGTAGTCTGTATGTGCAGTGAGTAAGTTCATGTGCTGCTGTCCTTCATTTCTCTTTGCTAGAGTGTGCACGTGTACAGCTGTGAGGTAAGAGTGGTGTGCACCAGGAATTGCTGGTGCTTCCTAAAGAATCCTCTTGTTCTTTATGTGGGGTCTTTTCTTGTTGAGAAACGGTGGGGCAGTCACACCCAGCAGAATTGTTAATAACTGGAAAATGCTATCACTGTAAGCAAGTTTACTTCGACAGAAGAAGAAAATTATCCCAACCATCCTTAAAAATGACTTCTGGCTCTAAATTCCTAATTTGAATGCAAATTCCTTAATATTAACAGGTAGAAAAAATAACCTGCATGTTAAACTACAGGGAGGATTATTGCACCCCCAGTGGAGAAATATTTCTTTTATTAACACTGGAAAAATCTTTTGGGTTGTGTCTGACCCTATGATCCTAAGGGTAAGACTGCATAAAGTGCCTTAGAATAATTTAGGACCTTTTTTGGAGAGTGAGACCTTTTGGGAGTGGAAGAAGGGAGAAAATGCCTGATATCATCATATTTATTTGGCAGACTTTAGGAATGGACTTGGCTATTGAACCATCAAGCGTCAAGTATTTAAAACATTTACTGCTGATGAAAGAGAGAGACACGTGTTCCTTATGAGTCATGAGAGTGCCTATCATTGCATTAGAAAATCAGTGTACTTCCTAGCAGGCTCAGAAATGTCCTCTCTCACCTTCAAGGAATGATTATATTTAGCAGTTAGGCTGGGGAGAGTCGCAAACTTTGCTTAAGAGGAGAGATGGTAGAACAAGATATTTTACTAGTACTGCATTGCTATTGCAAAATTGGAATTATCCTCCAGTTACAGGGCTTAGCTGGCTTCCCAAAGGGAATTTCTTTTGAATCAAATTATATGTGGAAGAAAAAGGTCTAGACAGGACTTGCCTGGTGCTAAATTAGAATTAATTAAAATATCAAGAGTGCTTTAGACAAGTGTATTAAGTTATTTGACTTTCTATATATTATTTTCTTACCAAGTTATAAATGTCTCAGTAGAACTGGACTTTTTTTTAGGTTGACTACTGTATTCACTTTTTTTTATTGATGAAATCTTTTGGGTCTAGTTTGAGGAAAAAATTGGAAAAGAATGCTTTAGCATTTTTAATGGATAGTTTTTATATTACATTTCAAAATAAACTAAATTTAAAAAGTAAAAAAAAAATAAAAATATGAAATGCTTCAATGTTTTATTCAATCGGATACAATTGGGCCAGGGTTTGGTGAAAGTTGCCAGTCATCTGTTTGGTGAAAGTTGCCAAAGTCATCTGTTTCGCTTATGTTATCTTCCTCTCTTCCAGTGCATCAGACAAACTTCTTGTCCTCTCTTACAGAACTCTACAATTTACTTCTGTCTGACCTGTTATGACAAGGTTGAGTCATGCTTATGTGTTAGCTGTGATGCTGACCCCGTCACTGGTTTGACAAGGAATGTTTTTTCTGATTTCTCCCAAGCCACGTTTTAATGGTGGGGAAAAACTATCTGGCAGAATCTTAAAGACATCTATTTGCACTCCTTCACTGTACTCTTCAAAACTCAGTGCTTCTGCAATGCAGCACACACGAAGAGCTGTGATTTCTGCTCCTTACCAGATAAGAATTGTGCACACCTTATTGTCATTGCTGCTGTTTCCTTCTGGCCATCTTGTTTATTTGTTTATGCCTTGTAGCACTTATTTCTGTTTGCAGAGATTTTAGCACAAGGAAGTATATTATTAAACAAGAACAATCGATATTACAATGACAAAGGTGACTGCAGACATTTTTATAGCTTAGCTTCAAGTTTAGCACAGAGCACATTGAAAAAAAACATCCTTCTGAGATCATTTGCATTAAAATTAGTATATTGTGTAATTTAAGATCATTATAACTGGGTAAAGAACTGAAAGTAAACTATGGAAATTACTAGTGTTGGTTTTGTGTGTATATTTGTTCAGTTGGTAAAAACTGTTTATTTTTATCGGTCTTTACTTTGCAGGAAAGCATATGCTTTCACTACCTCTGTTCACTGCACTGCAATGATTTCCTTTTATGTATATTTTGTAGCTAAAACTATTAATAGATTAACACTCAGGAAGGGAAATTAATGTTTCTTATCTGGGCAAAGAATGTTCACAGACTTTCTAAGAGAGTACATGCAAATGGCAGGTGTATTAGACCAGGTTTTGGGTAAAAATAAAAACTGATTTTTTTTTTTATACCAGCAAAAGTAAGTTTAAAGGAGTAATCATTTAAAACAAACAGAATTATATATTAAACCATTACAAACCATATCCTGCTTGCTTTATTTGTATGAACACTTCCATTGAGTTTAACAGGATTACCTTTTTGAGTAAAATGACCAAGAATTAGCCCTCTGGTGAGGGTCAGAAGACTAGTATAATATGCCATTATTATACACAGGGATTTACTTTATTATGCACAGGGATTTGCTTTATAGCTTCTTTTCTTAACTGAACATTGCTATGTGCTATGGTATGCTTGGATACTGCCATACTTAAAAGCAAAATATCTTTTTAAATTTAAGTGAAGATCCTGGGTTTTAACCAGTGGTAATGAGTTTTTTGATATCCATGCAATACAGATTACTTGCATACACTAACGTATGCTGAATACGTGCTATGTGTTACTCTAACAATAAGTGACAGTATATATTTAGAGTATTTTGTTTTGGGTATTTTTTAGTCATCTATATACTTTGTTAAATGTATTGCACCCGGTTCATTCCACTCATTATCATTTGTAATAATGTGGATCTCCTATACAATGTAATCCACTTGTGCAATTGCATAAGACAATGTCAGTCCCACTTTTCTACATTAAACTGGTGGTGCAAAACCCCTTGGCCTCACAGGCTGGAGGAGTGGTGTGGGGTCTGCTGTCTGCCACAACCCTGCCCCACACATCCCTGATGGGGTCTTATGCCCTGGCCCCACCCCCATATGCATATACTGGATCAGGCCCTCTGTTCTAGCTCCAGTCCTGTGTGAGGTCATGTCATCTGACCCATTGGACTTAGAAATTCGGTGGTGTGGCAGCAGTGGTAGCGTTAACTGTCACCACTCCCCTGCCACCAAATTTCTGGATTTGTGGAGTCCTACAGGTCAGATCACCTGGCTGTGTTGCGGGTTGAGCACCCCTGCACTAAACCAATATGCAGATAATCCATTTTGCTAAAGTGCATAAACTACTGAAGTCCACAGGATCTTTTAACCCTACTATCTACTTTGTCACGTAATTGTATTCCAATTATCTGCATAATGGTTAGTGCCAGAAATGTTGAAGTGGTAGCAGCTGTCAAAGGGTTCCTTTTAGAAGCCTTGAAAATAACAAAACTACTCCAGTTTTGGGAGTGTCAATACTCCAGCATTGACTACTATATACATTTCATGAGCATTCCTCAGATTAAGTTTGGGTAAATGCATACTCTGTGTAAGAGCGTAGCCTTTTTTTAGTCCTGAGATGTGTACTTCAACAGAGTTTGCTGTGTAGCCTTTTCATTTGCAGGGCTCAAGGCACTTTGCAAAGTAGAAATAGTAAAAGTTATTTACTGCTTTCATAGAATAATCCAAAGTGATCGTGCCCAATTGTTTTGCTCTGCAGGCTGAATGACTGGTGTGGGGCGGGTCCACAGGCCAGATCCATTCTGTGGGCCTGATCTGGCATTCATGGGACCAGGACCCAATCAGGCACATGCTGGATTGGGCCCCTGTTCCCCACACCATATGATGGCCATAGCTGTGGCTCTATGCGGGTTTGGGCCTGCCATCCCTATCCTGGCCCTGTGTACTCAGGATTGTGCCCTGTTGTTGTGCCACCACCCCCACATAGTCCAGATTGGGCTAAAATACTCCTGCCCTGCCCTCCCTCACATGCCTTGGATGGGTCCAAGCTGCCCATATGCCACCACCTAGAGGCATGCAGGATAAGACCTTGCTGCCCTGGGTCCTGCCCTGCATGCTCCAGATTGTGCCAAGCTGTTCCTCATTCACAGGGGTGGGCCCTGCTGCCCCTGCTCCATGTGTACCTGAGGAGGCCTCATTGCTCACTCCTGTGTCTGCCAGTGGGATCTGAATTTCAGGGCCATGTTGTCTGACCCATAGGACTTGGAAATTTGTGTATGAAGAAGGGGCAGCAGCAGTACTTATCATCACCAAAGGTCTGCCGGTTTTCCAGACCTATGGGAAGCAGTGCACAGGCTAGATCTGGTCTGTGGGCCAGGGGTTGAATACGTCTGGTCCATAGCTCTATCCATAAGAATTATTTACAGGCAGTTAAAAAAGCTCTGGTGTTCAGAACACACTAAATGTGCAATAATTGGATAGATGGATTATGGGAAAAAAGCTATGTAAGTGCAGCCTGTCTTTTACATTTTTGCATGGTCTTGGTCCTGCTCTCTGCATTTGAAGGACTGTCCTTTTATTTGGTTGGCATTAGTACCATGGCAGTTATATTGAACAGTGTGAAACAATGTAATAATACATGTTATAATGATTTAAGTCTTCTATTTCCATAGTGGCTCTGGAGAGATGTAAAAGAAGCCAGTGAAATCATCTTCTGGTTTACCATCAGTCACAGGAATTGGAATTCATTGCTGTGTTTAAGCTTACTAAAAATCAGTTGTTTTTAAATACAACTTGATATTGCAAATTGTGGAATTCAAAGTGATCTAAAATGTATTAAGTCTTGTCTTAATAAATTATTCAGATACGTCTGCCTGAATTAACTCTTTTATTGAAGAGAGTATAAGTCGCTAAAATATGAAAGGCTCTGAAACTTCCGTAGTAATTCCTGTATTGAATGGAATTCAGAATTACTGTACAAGTAGAAATGTTGTGGATGCAAGGATGTGGGTGTTTAAGTTTATAGAGGTTTATTATAAAATATTTTTTCCTAGGAGATTTTATGAACATTGAGAACTGCTAATTAGAAACATCAGTTCATAGTAGGATCAAATGAAATTCCAAACTAAATCAACCCAGCAATTCATCTTCTTTAGCACCCAGTAATGACTAGTACCAGATGCTTCAGAGGGAGGATGTCTACCCTAGACTATGTTTGAATAAATGGTGCTTGGGAGAAAGTTTCCACTTAGCCCTAGCAGTTGGTTTATTTTGTAAAGCCTAAAGCGTATATCCTTTTCAGGACTCTCTTTTGTTAAGTATAATTACAATTTTGAATATTACCACCTTAAAATACATATGTACAATCCTTTTTCTATTTTACTAAGAAACTGCTAGTAAAAGTCTGCCCACTAATGACATACTGGAATTTATAGTGGTGACAGGTGAATCAGCTGGAGGGCGACTAGGGCTATGTTGGCCCTCGCTCACCTTCCTGCCACTGATTGCTGGGTCCACTTGGGTCACAGGCCCCCAGATGCTTGATAGTCTGTGCTTCCAGCCACTCTCTCAACTTCTGGTGACCCATTGGTAGTCTGGCAGGCTGCATAAGAGTGACTGTGTTGCACACCTCTGATCTATGAAGTTTATACAGCAATTTAAGGTGCTTTCAAAAGGTTACATACATTGATATTCAAGTGCTTCTAATACTAATCTGAGAAGATACTGTATATGAAATAATCTAGTCAAATGAAAGTAAAAGTTTTAAAATATGTTCCAATACTTCTTATGTCTGAAGGACCTGCTATACTACTTAGTATGCGCTATCAGTATTTTAGAAAATTATTTACACCATATGTTACATTGCATTTTTTTTCTCATTTTTGAAATGCAAGTTTGATGAACCAGAAAACATATTTGAAACATTTTATACTTCTGCACTTGGAATGCTGAAGATCCTGTGGTCATACCATCTGTTTGCTTTGAGAATGTGTTCTCGGAGACAAAGCATGTGGTAATCAAACATTGTTGTGATCTGCGTGATGAGTTCAGCATTTAAATTAATCTTTGTGTTAAGAAACTGAGTTTTGTGGTACAGTAGTTTTACTTTTAGTGTGATTTACCGAAGTTATATCATCATGATGCATTAAGTGATTTTAGCTTTTTGTTTAGACTTTTCACTTTCCCGATAAGATCAATAACATTTTATGAAGTTTATATTAATCTTGGCAAAGCTTCCTCCTGCATTTATCCCTGCATTTATGAGGATATTCAGGACTGGGCTTCCCAAGATGACACGAAATTGGTGGCTCTGTAATTTTAATTAGAGGGTCAGTAATTTCTGAAGGTGCAGGTTGTGGGTGTTTGGGATATTGTCAGTTTCATTTTGGCATTTTTATTGGAGCTCGCTAATTATAGTGTGCACATAAAACAAAGAAAAAGGCCAATGTTTTTCACCTCTTGCAAAACTGGGGGATTTTATAGCCTGTTTTTTGTTTTTGTTTTAAAATTATCTAATGTTCTATTTAATTGCTCATGTACTGTGAAGTTGCTTCCATGTGATGGTTTACAGTAGGGATGCTCAATGTTTTGTCCCTGTGGACCAGATGAATAGGATGGGACTAGGCTGTGGGCAGGGTTGGACCATGTGCACTAGGAGTGGGGCCTAGTCACATGCACTGGGATTAAGGCCCCACACCGCTTCCACCTGGCACCATGTACCAGGTTTGGGTCCCATGCTGCCTTTCACCATGGCTATGGCACTCCCGAAATACCTGTGGGGAGTGCTGCAGGCCATATGACCTAGTGTCAGGGGCCAGGTCTGGCCTCTGGGCTAGGGTTTGAACATCCTCGGTCTACTGGCTGATTTGCTGTGTCCTCTTCACCTACGGAGCTGTGATGAGTTTTACAAATACATATGATGTATAGAGTAGGCTGATAATGTTATGTCTTCATTAAACCTTTTGTGAGTTACACAGTGCCTAACGGAGACTGAAGTCTGAGTGAGCATAATTTGTCTAAAGCAGTCCAAATGAGAAAGGTACAGTATGCTGGTAATGGGAGGTAACTGGAAGATATGGAAGAGGTTATATTGTCTCATTTAGTGGAAGCATGTGCATTGTCTCTCATTTTGTTTCTTGAGTTTTGCCACCTATAAGACTTCCAAAAAGTGATCTGTAACTGTCTGCGGATCTTAGCTGAAGGTAATGGCTTGGATTGCTTTTCTTCCATTTGTCTTTGGGTAGAAGGTTGGAATCTTTTTTCAAAGGTGGGCTTTGCCATCCCTTTGGAGCTTAGATTTCTGTCATGTGTTAGGGCAGAATGGGACTATCCATTTGCTTAGTGCAGTCTTGCAAAATAACCTTTTATTTCTGTTTTTTTATGTCTGGATGCTGTCAAAGGTGTTGATTTTGATGCAAGAAAACCCTGGGTGGTGTGGGACCTGGCTGCTGTCCTTGTGTGGCATTGATATCTGTTGTCATTGGTGGTAGTGGCAATCCCTTAATACAAAGATGATCTCTACCATGGCTCTTTGATGGGTCTTGAGGAGATTAAGAGTCCAATCCCTGAGCCACAGATCTTTCTGCTGAATTTACAGGTCTTTCTATGGGTGTGAATAGGTCAGGATTTCTCTCCTTTTCCTCCTTCTGTGCTCTCTTCTGTGCTTTGAGGGCAAGACACTTTACTTTGGAGCAGGCTGCTACTTGGTTGAGGTTGTGCACCATTGGAGTTGGTCAGCAGCCAGCTTCTTCCAGCTCTTGATGTTGGTGTATGTTTTCTTGAGTTCAGGGGTGATAGCTGCTGTGGTGTTGAAATTGACTGTCCTCAGGATTTTAAATGTTATGTCACTGGCTTCAAGTCATTTTCTAAGAAGGTTCCCTAATCATGGAATTTGCTTCTACTTTAGTCTTTAGAGTCAGTGTTAGTTAACTTTCAAAACACATTACAAGTTCTCTTTGTTTTTCCATGCTTTTGAAGGAAGGTCACCTCTGTTTCTCCCCAAAAACTTTGCTCTGTGACAATTTGGTTAGGACGGGACCAGCAGAGGATACACGCCTTACCCTAGCTCTTTAGGTGACCTGAGCTGGATACATTCCTGAGGGAGGGGGGAAACCTGCTTGCTCTGCCTACTTGACTGGTATCACATACCTGGGTGAGGGGCTTTGACTCCCTGGGGAGCTAGGAACTGCCAGTCTACCCAACAACTAGTGATGCATTTCAAATTGGTTGGTTGACAGCCAACAGGTGCTGGCCTCCATTGGAACAGGTAAATGAGGTCATATGGTCTATATAAGTTGAGGATTGCCCAGGAAGAGGGGGCAGCAGCCATGAGGAAGACTTGGAGAGAGAGAAGAGCTGGACCTTCTGAAACTTGCTTGCTCTCGCTCTCTCTCAAAACTCATGATCAGGGAACTGCTTGCCTCCAGAGGAAATATTCACCTGCCTCTGGATGATACTTGTGAGTAAGCTACCTGAGATCTAACTAGATATATAGCTTGCAGTCACTCAGATGTGTGATCAAAGGCTACCCAGCCATGGGAGTTTGCTCTATGGGATTTCTCCGATATTGCTCTAACCTGTACCCTATTTCAACCCTAGCCCTTGTAACCAATAAAGTTCTCCTTTGTTCCTAGAATGGGAGACTTATTGGGAGTGGGTTTAGATTATGCCTTGGGGTCCCCTTGGCTTGGCTGACTAAGAGAGACCACTACTTGTGCTTCTGACTGAGGGAAGCATCCCATGTTCTTGAAGTGAATCAAGTACCCTCGAGGGCTACTAGGCCTGTGTTTGCCAGGGTGCACAGAGCCAGAATCAAGCCCAGCCCCCGGTGGTGGCAGTGGAACCCCCAGGCTAATGGGTATGCTCTAGGAAGGGGGTTGGCCAGATGTGAGGTACCCCCAGGGAGGCACTCGGAGCCTGAAAGGTGGTTGGGTGTAGTGAGGTGGATGGCCTAACGCAGGAGCACCCCCTCCTGGCCCTCCACAGTCTTGAGGTGGGTTACGCTGCTCTTCTGAATATGCTTGGGGTAGGACTTCTCCTGTACATAAATTTAATTTAATTTAAGGAGAGTTAATTGCATAAAATAGGATTTAGAATTTCTTATTGGCTCTTTTTGCAAGACTAGTCACTTAATTCTTACTGTTTTTGTGGCTAGGGTTAGGAACAAAAGTTACTACTGCAAAGCTGTGCTCACCTGGACACATCCAGAGAGGCTGTTGAATCTCCATCACTGGAAGCTTTTGGCTAGGGACAGACATTACGCATAAACCAGTTTAAGTGATGAGAAACTGGTGTAAACCTGTAATGGAACAGAAGTTCAGTGCACATAAACTACTTTCAAAATGACCAAAACTGGTTTAAGATAAACCTGGTTGGATGTGGAATTAGACTTAATTGATTTAAGTCAAATGGGTTTATGGGACTTCTGCCCCAGATCACTTCCTGGTTCAAGTTAACTCATAGTCCCCCAGCATCCCATGATGCCTTTCTGCCCTGGGCTATGCTGCCTGCTTCAGTGGAAAAGGGACTGCCTTATCCCTCTGTTCCTTAGCTTGCTTCCTGCCTGTGTTCATTGTCCCATAGGGATTGGGGGCAGGGGAAAAGACCCCTTGTCCCCCTCGCCAGGATCTACACAGCACATGGGGGGTGGGGAGGGAAAGCCCCTGTGGTGGGGGCTTTTCAGACTGGCAGGCCTCTTCCCCTCTCCCGCCTCCTTCCCAGCTGCTAATTGCTACAGTGGCTGCCACAGGAGGGAGGAGGGAAAAGGAATCCTCCCAGCCGTGTGCCTGTCCATGCAGCCCTGCATGGGGGCACTGGGGAGTCCCTGCCTTGAAGGAGTTCCCCTACCCTAGTCCAGGGCAGCCCCAGGGAGTTGAGGGGAATTCTTTCCTTTCTGAACTGCAGAGCTGCTTGCCTCAGCCCCTGTGAGTCTAAAATAACTAGGTTGAGAAGCTGTTTTATAGGAATGGAAAATAAAAACTGGTTTCAAATGATGTATTCTCATTGTTTTGTATAACATTAAGGGGGGATATGGTTAGAGAGGTTCTGCTACTTCTTGAGCATTTAGCTGTTGCAATATTTGAGAACTTGATTAATCTCTTATCCAATTTTGAAGAAGTAATGGCAAGTACCTTTTTATTAGGGGCTGTTAATGCAGACTGAATAAGTCTACCTGGCAGTATATTGGTATGCAAAGAGATACTCAAGCTAGCTCTGAACTGGCTTCTGATACCTGATCTAGCTTTGGTATTTGTCTTCTTGGCACTGCATTGTGCTATCCATACCTACTCATACTGTCACTGCAGAGAGAGCTTGAGTTTCCCATGTTCAGGGAATATTAATGTTTTCTGTAAATGAACAGAGAACGGTGAATATATTACATGAGTGGGGCTATAGCAACTGTTGAATATAGCTTGGAAATAATAAAGTGAAATTCATTGTTTACTTAAATGTGCTCAAATATTATACTGCAGTAGCAGTGCCCAGAGAATTATTTATATTTTACAGTGTGTTAAGGAAAATCAAGTTCTTTGTGGGGGGTCCCAATAAATAATTTAAGACACTTAGGAAAAGCAATTTCTTAAGTTTCTTTCTTCTCTTTCTCTAATATCACCTGTACTTCTGGTAGTATACTCAGTGCAAGAAAGATTAGCAGCTTGGTGCTAAGAGCAGGGACAGGGATCAGTGTCCTATGTGATAGTTGGCTAAGCCCTAGAGAATATCATTCAGTGTACAAGAAAAAAAAAAAAAAAAAAAGTATGGATGCTTTATACAGATCCTGTGCCAAGTCGCTTTAACTTCTAACTGTGCTGCAAATCATAGAAAATTATGGCTGGAAGGGATCTCAGGAAGTCACCCAGTCCAACTCCTATTCAAAGCAGGACCACTCCCAACTATATCATCCCAGCCAAGGCTTTGTCTAGCTGGGTCTTAAAACCTCCAAGGATGGAGATTTCACAGCCTCTCTGGGTAGCTAGTGCTTTACTACCCTTTCTGGTGAGAGAGTTTTTCTTAGTATCTAACCTAATTTTCCCTTGCTGCAACTTGACATCATTGCTCTTTGTTCTGTCATTGTACAAATACACTGATAGAACTTGGAATCAGGACTTGTAGTAGAGATGATATCTTTTGGTAGACCAACAGGATTTTTGCAAAAAAAAGTTCTTTAATTGCAAGCTTTTGGGCACAAACACCCTCCATCAAGCATTGGAGAAAAGGTTGTAAAAGTTCTCCTGGGCAGAAATGAAAGTTCACATTTCATAGGGTGTCACAGAGGAGTCAATAGATGGAAAACTCCTGTGGGTAGTCTGTTTGTAGCTGGTATGGAGTTTCTCACCTCTTCTGTAATTTAAGGGAAAAAATGTTGATTTGAGAATTTATCTTTACTCCTAAACCTACCACCTATGTTGAGATTCATTTATTTTGGTTACACCTCCATATTAGAGTTGAGGGTAAGCATGCATTCTTGGTGTGAAAACTCTGGACTTGCTGGAGTGGTTTATGCCACTCCACTACACCCCTGCAGTAGTGCTTTTGTCCCACAGTGCTAATTCCATGTCCTTCTTATGCAGAGGTTTAAACAGTGGTATGCTATATCTTGTCAAGGCAATGTGAAGGGTTTCAAACCAAACAAAAGACAGTAATGAACAACGGGAAGTACCTTCCATGTTAGAAAACATTTAGTGTGCTTTGAGAATGGACATACAACATGAAATACATGTGGTAATACTCATCCCTAGCAGCCTTAAAAACATCACTATACTTGATGTTAAAGCTATGTAGGTTTGTGGTATCTAGTTTTTATTTATTTATTCCTTCCTTTAGCTACTGGAACATCTTGAGTATTAATTTATTAAACAGCCTCTAGTTGTTTGGCAGTACGATTGAATTGGGCAAGGTATAGGGTTTTTTTTTCCCTTTTTCTTTTTCCAGTAATCAATGTTCAGACAATTGCTAACTTTTCATCATCTGAAATGAAGCAGGAGTGACTATCAACCCTGTACTGGGATCAGTGGAAACATATCCTAGCAGAAAATCAATGCACTTTACAGATATGCCTTTTGAAAAAGCATTCCTCTCATCACAGCTGTAAATATACAAGAAGAGGGAACTGCAATCAATACATTGGTTAAAGTGAAGTTTCAAAAATGCTTTCATTTGGAAGAGTTCCAGCGCTAAAGAAATGTATCCACTTTTCCCCCTTTTGTTATATTTTTCTTTGTCCTTCTACTAGTGATTCAGCAATTTGAACATCTCCTTTCCGGCTGTTACTTACCAGAGGGTTTTCTTTCCTGTAGGTCCAGTGGTCTTGAAAGTATCCCCCTTGTCTATGGTTTTTTCTCTTCTTTTTTCCATCCTCTCATTGATGCTTTTTTTGTTTTTGTCTTTGTCTCCCTTCCCTGTCTTTCTGCTATTCTTGCCTCTCCCCTTCCTTTATTGTTTTTCCTTTCCCCTTTGTCTTCCTTCTCTGTCCTTAGCAATTTGGAACATGATGCTGTAGAAGTTCACGTACAGAATGAAGTTGAAGACAGTTTACCGTATTTTCTCATGTACAGCACACCCATAATATAACGTCATTGAAAATCGGAATGAAAAAAAAGATTTTTCCAAAGTTATGGCTGTATAGAGCAGGAACAGAACCTAATCCTTAGCTCACTCACTCTTCCTTTCCTGACTAGCTAAAGCTAAAACTCTAGTTGCTGCTGAAGACTCTTCTCTGTGGGTGCATCTATGATTCTGAAAAGAGCTAAGTTGTTTCCAGGGCTGTGAAATAGGAAGAGACAAACCAGGAACAAGCAGCAGAGAGCAGAACTGTTCTAAAAAAGATTAGCTTGATTTAACTGAACATGAAGACCATTAAAATAGAGAGACAATCATTAACACCTGTCAAGCCAATAGGCAAGTAATAGGCAAAAGGGAGATGGTCATTAATACCTACAAGCCATTAAGCCAGTTGCTTCCCTTGGGCACCTGAATACAAATGCTGCAGCTGCTGCACTGTACATCAGGAATCATAGCAGGGTATTTCTGTCCCAGGCAGAAAATCAGCTTCCCCACTTTATGCATGCGCCCCAGTTTTGGACTGATTTTTTTGGAGAAAAAGGTGAATTTGTTGCTAAAGTTATACTTAGAGACTTACTGAAGATTTTGTGGAAATCATGAAATTCAGCATTGCTCACGAAATCAGGCAAAGTCTGTGAAATCCTTGGGGGGAAAAAAATAAAACTTACTGAAAATAAAATGCTGGATCCCCAGAAAGAGTCAGCAGTCTTCATGGCTGTGCTGGCCTGGCCATGCAGCCCACCAAGGGGGAAGGTGCGTAAGGGGCTGCCCATACAATGGGGAGACCAAGATGGCTGCTGCCTCCACCCCTCTGCACTAATTGGCTGAGAGGGCAGCCTGTCATGTGCCCCTGCCCATCACCACCAATCATTTGCAAGGGGTGGGGCTGTATGATGGACAGGCCTTGTAACAAATCTGTGGTATGGGGCAGGGCCACCATTACCCCTTGGTCAATCAGTGGCATGGCGGGCTCCTGCTGTGATCAACCCTTGAAAATGGCAGCCAGCCCCACAATCTCCCCATGAAATCAGCCAGCTGTCTCCAAGTTGGGTAGACCCTTAGTTATACCCATTGCCAGTGAACTGCAGCTTAGCTATATGGTGCAGTTTATTAATTCTGTTTTGAAGCATGAGATAACTGGACTGTGCTGGCATGTGACTTGCCAACATTTTACAAAGGGATCAAAAAAAAAAATCCCTCTTGTGTTCTAGCTATGTGGTCCAAATACTTGGGCCTTCCTAATCTCCCTCTTGCCTATTACTTTCTAATAGATTAAAAAATTAAGAGATCGGACTCCTGGTTCTAGATCCGGGCAGGTAAAGTCTGGCCTGCAGGCTGGATTTGGCCCACGGCGGACTCCGTTTTCCAGCAGCCCTTGTCCACATTGCTGGGGTCAGTGGAGATCCTGGGAGGGGACAGGGTCATGACAGCGGGGGGCTGGGGTTTCTGTAGATACCAGACCAAGCAGCACTGGCAGAGCATGCAGCTGGGCAGGGAGCGACTCCAGGGCTGGGGCTGGGATTTTGTGGCAGTGACAGCGTGGTCCAGAGCCCAGGCAGAGCCGTAGTCTTCTGCCTACATGCCCAGAAGTCTGGCTGCCCAATGGATCCCCCATTTTGCCCACCCCTGTTCTAGATGTAATGATGACTTGGTAAGCACAGACTCGCTAAGCACATAGATGAAAACAGCTAACAATGACCTTTATTTGTGGAACTGTAGACAAGCCCCTGCAGTCCCTTGTTTTCTCTGATCACCTTCCCACTTATGTGAGGGACCATCTCTCACTTGTTAATTTCCTCAGTCTCCTTAGTTAGGGAGCATCTGTAAATTACAAAGTTTCTCACTACACTGGAGTTCCCCATCTATTAAAGAGAGCAGATTTTATCAGGCATCTTCTCTTATTCTTCCACTTACAGCGAGACCTCTGAACATGGAAGCAGCTTATTGTGTCATGGGGTCTGGTAACCCTAGGACTGAAAGGGTGGGTGTGTACGGGGAGGTATCAGGTGACTTGCCATGGCTGTTAGTTGAGGGGGGTTTTCTGGTCGCTCACTTCTGTGGTCATGTTTGATGCTGCAGGAGAGAGAGGATTTTGAAGGCTTCTGCTTCCTGTTGCTTTTTCTATACCCTTGCACTAGTATAGCTAAAAAAAAGAATGCATCCTGTGGTGACTGAGGGCAAATTGTTAACTCTCTCTGCCCTCCATTGCTGTATTCCCCTTCCCATCAATGCTTTTTTATGCAATGGAACTGGAATGTGGGGGAGAACAGTGAGAAGAACAGACCTATATAGAATGAGATTCCCTCAAACCCTGTCAATGACACAACTGGAGCAATGGACTCTTAACCATTTATGAGTTTCCTGGTGGTCTTTGCCCTGGATTTAGTTCCTACATTAACTGCATATGTGAGGTCTCAGAAAAACATTAATATGGCATTTTAAGCATTTAAAAATGTTTTTCACGTCATCATACACATGTACATAGCCCTAAGGAGTATACTCCCGCATGGTCCTTCCTCTGCCATTTAAATGAATAATAAAATGGATAACTGTGCAGTTAATCTGTCTAGGGAATTTCACAGCATGTTACTTGTTCTTGCATTTCTCACAGCACTGAACAAAATTGTTGGCTCTTTGTTAATAGTAGTAATAATGCTTCAGATTGCGTCTGGAAGTGAAATGATTCACTTTCATTGGTTGTGACTGCAACTATAGAAAGTTATAAACTATTGCCTCTAACCACTTCTTGGACTGACAGTAGCTAGTTTAGAGATGTTCAAAAAGCCTGAGGTTGAGGTGATCTAAGTTTCATACTTTTCTTTAAGTGCCCAAAGTTAGGTTGGGAGCAAACAGAACAGATGTTTGCCTTTTGCGGCAGATGTGCAGGGTATCTGCATTAGCTGAGGCCGGCAGGTTGGGGGCAGTGCTGCACATCTCCCAGCAGGCTGCAGGAGACTGTCAAGCTCTGCTGAGCAGCTGACCACCCCTGATTGGCCAGTGCATCCCCTCTCCCCAGCTCTGCCCCCTCCTGTCAATGGCTGGCTCTGTGGCAGGGCCTCCCCACAGCTGTGCTGGCTTGTGTTTGGGAGGGTGGGGGCTGGGGCTCCCCTCTTTTCTTCTGTTCAGTTATGGGTATAGACTGGTTTCTGAGCACTTATACTTGTATAAGTGTAATGTCTATACCTAGCCAATGATTCTAACCCTTCCAGAACTCATTAGCTACTTTGTGTTCTCATTTATGACTATTAATATAGTTTCCTTGTTGTAGAAACATAATGTGACTGTTTCCTTTGAAGACTGATGAAATTCCTGTTTTACTTTGTTCTGAGCAATAGAAAGCTTTAAGGATGCCTTGGGAGCCAAAGAGTTCTCAACTGAGGCAGTTTGCAGAACCAGGGACCAAATATGTAACCCCAAGCTTGATCCCCAGGGTAGTGGGCTCAATGTACCTGTACTGTGTTACCAGGCCAGCACTTGGGTCATTTTAAAAAACATTAACTAGAGAATAAACCATATATAAGAATATGGAAAGCAGTTAACAGTCATAGTTTAATTTGCATGGTGGTACCCATCCAATCCCCAAATGAGGCATCTTTGGGAATGGTCATAGGCATTCACTTCTTTGACAGAAAATAAACTCACTCACAGAACTGTTGGTTCTCCTTTAGAACTCCCACGGTCCTTTTCTTTCCCTTCCTTTCCCCTCCTACCTCCTACCAGTCTGGAATTTGAGATCCTTTGCGGAAAGTTCATTGCTGTTTAGCAACTCAGTTGCAAAACTCCTATGTTTGACATTTTGGTATTCTTTTTGCTGGTTTAGGAAAAGGCACTAATAGATGTTGGATTAAGACATCATCAGTAGTTGCTTTCATTTAGAAGTCCTTACAGTTTTTTATTGAATGTAGTGACAGTTACTGCTATTGGCAGAGCAGAACTAATTTGTTCTATTTTGGCTACTGAAATTTTGGAAAGAGCCAAGAATGATTCTTGGAATAAATTGTTAACCATGAACATAAAATACTGTAGGAACTGGTGTGTGTAATCATCCTCTTTTTTTTTTTTCTTAAGTACTGAATATCCTGAATGACTATGAATGAATATTCAATTTTTTTAATGTCTGCTTGAAGTAGTACAGTGCATACCAGTTATAAGAACCTTACAATAGAGATGTAAACAACAATTATATTTATAACACTTACTATTTACCATTTACTATTTAGTGACTTGTGGTAGAAATGGCCTCGGCCCTTTGTCTTCACTGTGCGTCCAGCTCTGTGGGGGCCCCAGGCCACTGGCAGGGGGATAACAGACACAGCCGAGCCACTAGGGATGCTTCCCAGCTGTGGAGCTATGGCTTTGTCTTGGCCCCATGGGTAGGAGCTGGAGATGTGGACCTCTTCTGTGCCTGGATCCTGTTGTTACTAGTAGACATGCTCTGATACATCGGTCCATTTTATATCGAAACCACTAAAAGGAAAATTGACATTATCAGCAATTGGCTTTTTTTGGCTGATGTGGCTGATGATGTTGCTGATAAATTTTCTGTGCATGTGCGCAGCTGCAGCATGCACGTGGCCAACCCAGTGGTTTGGAGAGTAGCATTTAACTGGTTATTTTATTGTGGGGAAAGGAGAGGAGGGAAGGGAAAGGGCCTGGAGGTGGGCAGAGCAGGCACCTCGTGGTGAGGAAGAAAGTGGGGCTGGGGCTGGGCCAGGCACTGCCCAGCTGGTGTGAGGCTTGGGATGGAGCTGCAAGTGACCAGTCTGGAGGGTGCAGAGGGTGGGGGGCGGCTCCTGCCCCTGCATTCACGCCTGGGGGAGATGCAGGGGGCGTATGCCCCCCGGATCTGTGTGTGGGGTGAGGAGCTGGGGGTGGTGCTGGGTTCTTCCTGGTGGGGGGTTGGGTGGGAGCTGTGCTTGGGGTGGTTGGTGGCGGTGCTGGGAAGAGGGGATTATGGGGGGGCTATGGCAAATTCAGGGGTGGCTGTAGTCCCATAGCTCCCCTTCCCAGCACCACTGCCACCTGCCTTGAGTGCAGCCCTGGCCCAAACCCTCCTCTGGGATGCACGCAGCAGCAGGCGACATCCCCCACATGAGCCACCTGTAGCTCCATCCTGCACTGTGCCTGCTTCAGCCCCTGCCCCACTTGCATCCTCACCACAGGGGCCTTGATCATGGGGCCAAAAGGTTGACCATCACTTATAAAGTCATTCAGAGCCTTTGACGTGGAACTTCACTTATAGCAGTGGACATTCCTTTTGGGCAGGTGTCAATATATTTATTACATCCATATAAGTGTTCAGAGCTTTGCTGCACAGCCACATAATAGTATGTGGCTTGCGATGTAAATGTTGTTTAAATAATTGCCTGTTTAAACTCCTCTGATGATATTGGTTCAGTGGTTAACCGTTAACCGATTACACATACGTAACACCCATGCACATGCGCATGTGGATTAGGTTCCCTGCACATCCCCCTCCCACCCACATCCCCTGCAGAACTGTCTGTGAAGTGGAGCTGGGTACCCACTGCCACTTTCCTAATGTGGCTCCTCCAGCACAGCTTCTTTTTTATCTCTCTGTCTTTATTCTGTGGTGCGCTGTAGGGAGAGGGAGCCAGAGGTGAATCTGCATGCTGTGACTAGCCACCTTCCTGGGGCACCATGCTGCTTCCCTTCCCCATTGGACTATGTTTTGCCTAAACATTAACTATAATGCATTAATGGTATAAATATACTTACCATTTAACCATTAAAATCCTAATCTTAGTGTTATATTTATTTGGCATGATTAAAAAAGGATTTGGTATTTATATGAATAACAAGGATATGTAGAGTTGTTCTAACAAATATTAACACAGATGAGTAAGAGCTGAGAGAGAGGGAAACCTTCAAGTCTCAGGATCCACACCAGCCTCTGGAAGAAACTTTCCTTGGAGACAGCAGTAGCATAACTAAAGTTGGGTGCTCAATAAAGGTGTTCCCAGAATGGAGGCACAGGGTCTGAGGCTTTTGTCATGCAGTGCAGCAGGTCAGGAATCCTCTTGTCAGCAGCCCTCTCTCCCCATGAGAAATGCTGCTGCTACTACAGCAAGGGGAATATTAGGTGTTTCCTTTAAGAGCCAGCTTAACCTTTCCCTGGCCTTGCAGCTGCCATCAAATTAAGGTGGCACCAAATTAAGGGCTTTGAATTCTTGCTTTCTGTGTAAAACTGTGGCAGTTGTCTGCTCAGATGAGGGTTAACCTGACTGTTGGTGGTGATGCTTCCTCATGCAGCAGCGTGTGGGCCTTGCTCTGCTCCATGTGGCCAGAGGCTTAAGCCCCTCTGCTACCATTCTGGTGCCCCAAGGAGTAGATTCTGCCAGTTACATTTCTGGGAGACGGGTAATTCTATTTCAGGGTTTCTCATACATGCTGGTCATAGTGATAACGTACAGGACCAGATGTAGTACTGGTCAGATCCAGTCTGGTGGCATCTGCGTTCCTGTTCTTCCATGAGACACTTATTTTCTCAGAGTGAGAGGAGTATAAATGAGTCTTCCATCTACTTTCAAAAAGCAGACTTCTTGTTTGGGAAGCTGCTTCATATTCCCCAATTCTTCAGTGATTGCTGAGAACTAGGAATAGCAGAAAGATGTCGTCCAGTATTGGTTCTTCTCTTGTGCGGTGTACTTCACTTGTATGCATATGAAAGAACTGAACTGTTTGCTTAACTCCATAATGTACCACTGATTCCAGTTTATTCTCCAGCTGATAACAAGCATAAATTATCCATACATTGATTAAATGCATAAGTCACTTCTGTGTATTGAAACATTTTAGCCTCACTAGCTACATTGTAATGTGATTATTACTCATTTAACTGCATAACTGGTGAAAATAACTAGGGGAGGGCAATTTAAGGGTTTCTGAAGTATCCCTGAAGTGAGTAAGGCCTGTCACTTTTAAGGCTCTTTATTAAGTGGCATAAAGCCCCCTGAGAAACAAGGTAATGAGCCATAATGAGGTGTGAAAAGCTGAGCCCATGCTGCTTTAGTTGTTATGGAGCATTGTTTTTACAGAGTTCTAGTAACTCCCAGCCTTTTTTCAGTCCTCAGACTATGCACTTAAAAGGAACATACTGTACTTCCTATTTTTGCTCAAGGCCTGTTTGTTTTTCCTGTGGATTATCAAAGGAAACAATTCAGAGCCTTTTGAAAACCTCTTCAGAGCCTTTCCCTTACAAGTCTTGCATGACTTGAAAGTTTGAATGGTGGCTCTTCTCATCTATGACATCACTTTACAAACAAATTGCCATGCTTTCTAAGATGCATTTATTGCTATGTTTATTTTTATGGATCACTTTATTTATTATAGTAGAAGATGGAGTCTTTTGCCCATCTTGCACAGTTTTTATTGTACAAAATTCTGGCTCCTGTAACACGTTAATAACTTGCCATTGTGTGGATTTATCTGTAAAGCTGTTTAAATTACAGGCAGAAGTGATTAGATAGTTATTCTCATTCTATAATCTACAGTATTTAGTAGATTCTAAGCTTTTTATTACCATATTTATTCAAGTCCAAGACAAGGTTTTTCCGCTTAGATAACATGAAGAGAAAGAGCCTAGTCTTGGATTTGAGTATTGGTCCAGGGTAGGCAGTGGCTCAGCTCTGGCTTTGCCCCTGTTACTCCCTACAGCTTGGCTCTGCTTCCCCTTGTTCCTCTCACCACTTAGCTTCTTTAGCTCAGGCTGGGTCAGGGCTGGAGGGACCAATCTGGGAGCTGCTGCTGCTTTTCTCTGGCCAGGCTGGAGCAGAGCTGCTGCTCACTGCCCCAGAGCTGAAGCAGAGATGCACCAGAAGGTAAGGTGGGGCAGGGATTAAGGCAGGCAGGCATGCACTGTGGGGACCAAGGAACCAGGGGATGAGGGGGCAGGCATGGGCACACAGTGGAGAGCAGGCACAGGCATAGGTGGGAGTAAGGGCTGGGGAGACAGGCTACAGGGGTGCCAGGAAATGGGGGACCTGGCACATGCATGGGAGGACAGGAGGTTGGGAGGAAGGCACGTGTGGGCAGGCACAGGAGAGGATAGCACAGGGAGGTGGGCAAAGGTTGTGGGAGTACCAAGGTAGGTAGCTGGAAGGACATGGGAGGGTCATCTCGCAGGGGACAGGCACAGGGAGGGACAGCCACAGGAATAGAGAGGCAGGAGAGCAAGGGGACAGGGTCTGACCCTTCATTCCCCTGTTGCTCCTTTCCCCACAGCAGCCAGAGGGATGCATTTAAGGTGACCTTTCTCTATTTAGATTATATATGTGGAAAAATATAACAAATTTATAATTTTCTATTTATAGAGTCTAATTATTGGGGATTGCCTAACTTTTAAAGTTGTCTTGCATTTGGGTAAATACATTACTTAACTATTTTTTTTTCAAAGGGAACAGCATGAATCTGGAAAACGCTGAGTTAAATGAAACACTTTATCTCTCTCCTAATGGTTTTTGGTAGTGTAAAAGTGTTATAGCCTAGACCATCCAGAAATTATGAGAGGCAGGGATTTCTTAGGGTGATATCTTTTATTGACCCAGCTATGTAGTTGAGCTGAGCATAGCTGAGTTGACTTAGCCCCTATGCCCCCAAGACCCAATCATGTAGTACCATAGAATCAAAGGACTAGAAGAGGTTATTGGGCTCAAATGAGCTCAACAAGGTGCTTGTCCTCTTGAACACCTGCAAGGATGGTGACTGCACCACCTCTGCTGGGAGTGTGTTCCAGATTCTAGTTTTCCTTATGTCCAGCTTAATTTTTTCCTCAATTTGCTTGTGCCCATTGGTCCTCATCCTGCCAAGGGGTGCCTTCCTGAAGAGCTGCTCCCCTAGATCTTGGTGTTCACCCATGACATACTAAGTGATGACATACTAAGTTTCATAGATGTTAGGGTTGGAAGGGCCCTCACTTGGTCATTGAGTCTGACCCCCTGCCTGGAGCAGGAAAGAGCACTGGGGTCAGACAGCCCCAGTTAGGTGCTTGTCCAGTCTCCTCTTGAAGACCCCCAGGCTAGAGGAGAGCATCACCTTCCTTGGAAGCCCCTTCCAGATTCTGGCAACCTGTACTGCGAAGAAATTCTTTCTAATGTCCAACCTAAATCTGCTCTCTGTCAATTTATGGCCATTGTTCCTAGTTTCATAGTTTCTAGGGTCGGAAGGGACCTGAGTAGATCATCTAGTCTGACCCCGTGCCATGGCAGGAAAGATTACTGGGGTCAAACGACCCCAGCAACTTGTTCATCCAACCTCCTCTTAAAGACCCCCAGGGTAGGAGCC
>NW_017728907.1:2928112-2936688 GCF_001723895.1 Crocodylus porosus | reverse complement strand
TTTGAACAGGGTGCTTTTTACCCCCTCGTCCAAGTCACTGATGAAGATGTTGAACAGTGCGGGCCCAAGGACCGAGCCCTGTGGGACCCCACATCCCTCTGAAAATGACCCATCCACCACCACTCTCTGGGTGCGGCCCTCCATCCAGTTAGTGACCCAATTGACTGTGTGGGTGTCGACACCACAGTCCCCCAGTTTCTTAATGAGAAGAGGGTGAGAGACAGTGTCGAAGGCCTTCCGAAAGTCCAGGAAGACTATGTCCACTGCTACCCCTGCATCTGTCCTAGTTACTCTAGGGGTTGTCCTAGTAAATACAGCATCTCCTATTCCCTGCTGCCCTCCCCTGATGAATTTATAGGCAGCCACAAGATCACCTCTCAGCTTTCTCTTGAGAAGGCTGAAGAGATCTGGGTTCCTCAGTCTCTCCTCGTAGGGCCTTGTCTGCAAGCCTCTGATACGAGTGGCCTTCCTCTGAACCACAGTTCTCCTCTTGAAATGCAGCACCCAAAACTGGACATAGTACTCCAGCTGTGGCTTGGACCAGTGTTGCATAGAGGGGAACCATCACCTTCCTGGACCTGTTCGCCATGCATCTGCTAATGCATAATAAAGTGTGGTTAGCCTTGTTGATCACTTAGTCACAGTGACGACTCAAGTTCATCTTGGGGTCGACTGTGACTCCAAGATCCCTTTCTGCTGCTGAGACAGTCATCCCCCAGCCTGTAATTGTGTTGGTGGGTCTTTTTGCTCAGGTGGAGCACTTTGCACTTGTCTTTGTTGAACTGCATCCTATTTCATTCTGCCCATTTTTCCAACCTGTCCAGATCCACCTGGATTCGTTCCCTACCCTCTGGTGTGTTCACTTTACTCCATAATTTGGTATAGTCTGCAAACTTGGACAGGGTGCTCTCCATGCCCTCATCTAAATCACTGATTAAGATGTTGGATAGTGCTCGTCCAAGGACTGAGCCTTGTGGGACTCCACTGCCCACATCTTTCCAGGTCAATATTGACTCGTCCATCACCACTCTTTGGGTTCGACACCTAAGCCAATTTGCCACCCACCTGACCATGTAATCATCTACATCACAGCCTGTCGGTTTATTTATGAGAACAGAATGAAATACCGTATCGAAGGCCTTCTTAAAATCTAGGTAGATGACATTTACCTTGACTCCTGCATCTAAGCATTTTGTGACATGGTCATAAAAAGAAACGAGGTTAGTCAGGCAGGATCTACCTGCAGTGAATCCGTGCTGATTTCCTTTCAGCATTATTTCCCCTGCTGGCCTCCCACAAATGAGTTCCTTAAGTTTTTTTCTAGAGTTTTCCCAAGGATAGAGGTGAGACTAACCGGTCTATAGTTTCCTGGTTCCTCTCTCCTCCCCTTCTTGAAAATAGGGACCGCGTTGGTCCTTTTCCTGACTGGAGCATTGTGAGTGCTTGAACAGCCATGCCAGTGGCTCTGCTAATTCCTTCAGCACCCTTGGATGAAGTTCATCTAGGCTTGTTGATCTGAACACATCCAGCCCCTCCAAGTGCCCCTTCACTAAGTCTGTGCTAACCGTTTGTGGGCTGGTGCCCCTCCTGGGTCTATCTATTATCCAATTGGGAAATTTGTCTTGCTCTGTTTCTAGAAATACAGATGCAAAGAACTCATTGAAGAGCTCAGCTTTGTCCCCCCCGTCTATGTCACCGGTTGCCCTAGTTTGCCCTGTAGGGGTCCTATGCTACCTAGCACCTTCCTTTTGCTCCCTGTATACCTGAAGAAGGACTTTTTGTTGTCCTTAATTTTTGTCACTAGCCTAAGTTCTAATTCTGCTTTGGCCTTCCTGATTTCCTGCAAGTGCGAGCCAGGGAGGTATACTCCTTTTTGGTATCTACCCCCTGTTTCCATAGCTTGTATACCTTTTTCTTTGCCCTTAGGCTTTCTTAGACTTCCCTGTTCAGCCAAGAGGGCTTCTTGGCCCCTTTGCTCACTTTTATGTGCAATGGGATTGTCTCCTTCTGCGCCTGTAGAATCACTCCCCTGAGGAATGACCACCCTTCACTAACTAATCTCCTGAGTGCACTGAAGGTAGCCGTTCTGAAGTCTAGCACTTCAGTACTGCTGGTTTACCCACCCTTTGCTGGATAGTGAATTCAATCAATTGATGGTCACTATCTCCTAGGTTACCTTGTACCTGCAGATTCCCCACCAGGTCATCCCCTGTAGCTAACACCAAATCCAGCAAGGCGGATTATATACCTCCTGCGTTAGGTGGAGGTTAAGACCCTATGTGAGTAGTTAGATTTGGCTGACTGCTCCTTTCAGCAGATGTCAGGGTAGTTTAGGTCACCCTTGACAACCATATCTCTCAACTGTACGGCCTCTGAGAGCTGTCTGGGGAATTCCAGGTTTAGTTCATTCTCCCGGTGTGGCTATCTATAGTAGATCCCCACTACCAAGTCCCTTCCCCCCTGCCCCCTTACATCCTGACCCACAGTACCTCGGTTTTGCCCTCCTCTGATCCCATCTTGATTATAGAGGATGTATATTCTTCCTTAACATAGAGAGCAACATCCCCCACCCTCCTTTTTTCCCCACTCTATCCCATCTGTACAACCTGTAACCCTCAATGCTTGCTGCCCAATTGTGAGTAGGGTCCCACTGGATTTTGGTTAGTCCAACCAGGTTGAAGTTGTTGCTTGCAAGCAGGAGTGCCAGTTCCTCCTGCTTCTTCCCCGTGCTTCTAGCATTAGTGTTGAGATATTTAGGCCCCCCAGTGGGTGCCCTTGGTACCCTCCTGTCCTGATGTCTATTGGGTCCCTTAGTGCTTACCTGGGCTGATCCAGTGCATTGCTTGTGGCTCTCTGATCCTAGGTTCTCCTTATCCTCTGCTTCCCTGTCCCCCGACAAACCTAGTTTAAAGCCCTTTGGAGGAGATCAGCCAACCTGATCTCCTTCAAACCTCTCAACCTGTAAGAGAACAGACTTTCACCTTTAGAGGAGAGATGAAGAGCATCTCTTCCCAGGATGCCTCTCTCATGGAAGTGTGGCTATCAAGTCACTTCTCAGTCTTCTCTTGCTCAGACTGAACAGATCCAGTTCCTGGAGTCTCTCCTCATAGGGCCTATCTTCCAGGCCCCTAATCATATGGGTGGCCCTTCTTTGTACCTTCTTGAGCTTATCCACATCCTTCTTGAAGTGCAGTGCCCAGAACTAAACACAGTACTCCAGCTGTGGCCTCACCAATGTCTATTGGCAATACATTGCGTGATGCACGCCAGAGTTCTATTTGTCCTGCTTGTGGCTTCATTACACTGTTGGCTCATGTTCATTTTCTGGTTGATTACCCCACAGCTTATACTCAGACTTGAACACTGAAGCCAGGAGAACACCAAGAGCCCCCATCACCTTGGCTCCTGGCACTTGCACACCCAGCTGGGAGCCCTACAATCTGAGGATTGGGTATAACCCCATGGATCTGGACCCTGATACACACTAAGCCAAGAACCCTGACACCCCCCTGAATCAGACACGGCCACATGGACCCCTCATTTCAAAGGCCAGACCCAAGCACCCCAGTGACCTGGAACTCAGCATGGACCCAACCACTGAGCAGGAGCTGGTGAGGGTGAGGGTGGTTGGCCTCTGGCAAGTGTAGAGGTGGTAGGGCAGAGACTTAGGACTGGGCCACACAGCACCTGCATCCACTCCAGTTGCCGATTCTGGTGATAGTTCTGGCGCTGATCAACCAGAGCCCTCTGCCTGGATAGATACAGCTCTATCTCATGCTACACGGCTGGGAGAACAACCCAGGCACTGAGGGAAATGCAACCCCCCCGGGGAGGCTGGGTGATGGCTGTGTGTGGGTGGCATCTATGGATGAGGATGCCACAATGGCCTGAAGCCCTCTGCGCAAGGCTTTTTTAGTCGAAGCCTACTGGACCCAACCCCTCCTCCCCTTTTGTGACCTCTACAGGCCATCCCCTCAGAACCTATAACCAGGCTGTTGTGGTGGAAGACCATGAAAGTGGACTAGACAGGGTGGAAGGCAGTGAAACACCCCAGCCCTAACTGCTTAAAGCACAGATCCCAGGTTGCTAATTTCTTATTTTTTTCATTCAGCACTTGGTAGATCACCCCCTCCTCCCCCCCCCCTTCCCTCCCTCCTGTCCTTGTGTGCAGACCAGAGGTACCCAGCCCCCAGCCCTGGGCATTTTACAGCCTATCAGTCAGCATGTGAAAGGATAAATCTGTCATAGTCACACTGCCCTATTTATCTTTCAGGGTCATCCTCAGTTATTGAAAGTAGCTGACCACTTTTCCGGCTCTATCCTGAGTATTGGCACAACCCCTCCCCTTCCCCCCCCAAGCACCTAGATGTTCCACCCCCCCCACCTCAGCAAGGATCATGGGTGCCCCATCCTTCCTTCCCTCTCCACTGTCCCAAGCTCCAGGGTGACTCACTGCCTTGGAGTCACTGTGGGGATCCTAAAATTCAGACCCAGTCATAGTGGTGACTAGTGGCAAATGGGACCATGCATCCCTTTCCCCCATCCCCTTTTTTGATTTGTGGAAAAAGACTAAAAATGTTTGTTTAACTCTGTGGGTAAAGATACTAAATAGACTCTGTAAAGAACAGACAACCTCTACTTGGATCTTTGGCAGTTAAGTACATTTTCTGAGGAATATCTTTAAAGATTATATACTTGGAGGAAATGCAAGGGTTTTTTGTTTTTAAATTTTAGCTTTCATTTTATTGGAGACCTGGTGTAGAGAAATCTCTTCCCCACAGGCAGCTATCAAGTGCTGTCTATGCTTTTTGTGGTTAATTATCTGCTGCTATTCAGTGCTCACTGGAAATTTTTTTTTGTGTGTTTCCTTGTCAGTGCACATCAGGTTATGCCATGTTGAATGAGTGTCAAAGAAATGCTGCTTTTTGTGGCAAGTGACGAATGCTGCAGGTAGAAAACAACATGCTTTTCCTTTACAGTTGGATAGCGTAAACCATGTTGATTACTCTTTTAGTCATTATTAGTCAATTATTTGATGCTGTGTTGGCCCTCATTTAGCGATGTCACCAAAGACATCTGCTTTCCTAAGTCAAGGAGAAGCAGTGCAAACTGTTTTTTCCCCATTTGAATAAATGCTTTTAAAATCAAGTTTCCTGCAGAGTGAGCATGTCAGGCAAGTTCCAGTTTTCATAAGAGTAAGGGCTTCCCACAGAGTCCTGGATATATTCCCACCACCCCACCAGTCAGGTTGATGTGTCTGCATATCAGTTGTAGTACTTGGCTGTTGGTTGTAGTTCTTGAAATGCTTAGAGAATCTTAGAGAGAGAGAGAGACTTTAGAAAAGAGATGCAGTGACTGTTAAAATCAGTAGATTACAGGACTGAAAAATTCAACAAAATTAACCTATATTAAACATTTCACCACTATTTTAGTGCTGAAAGTGTTGAATAAATACAGTAATAGACCTTTTATGAGACTCTTCCATGCATACAGTTTCTATTAACACTATAATAAGAATCATCTTTTCATCCTGGTGAGCTTTAAAAATTGAGATGCGATATGGCAAGTGTCTTTGGAACTGGAATGACTGTATAAGACTGTTGCTAGGCTGCTTTGTGTCAGCACACTGTGAATGCAGTTGAATGAAATGCTTTAATTAAACTTTTGTAAACCTCGTGTATCTGAGATTATGTCAAAGGAGCTGTTAAGTTATTGGAATGTGATATCAGTGTGGTTAATTCATTGATCATTTTTCATCTGTTTGATCTGATGGAAAACAAATGGCCTTTTATCCCATCTGTTTCAAATTGTAGTCCACATGAAGACTAAACTGTAAGATTGAGGGTTCTTTGTGCCCATTAGGTGTACAGTAAAGCATGGGAAGCATGAAGTCACACTGCAGCAGAAGGTTTGCTCAAGGTCATCTGTAGTTCACTGCTTCTTTTATGACCACCCACCTCAGCAGGGGTTGGAGGGGGGAGGGTTGCAGAGCCATGATTCTACCTTCTCTATGCTGCTGAGCATTCCCATGAGACTGGAACAGGACAGCAATTCTGCTTGAAAGTTACATGTGCTTCATGATGATCAAGGTGCCCTTCACCTTTCTCCACAGCATTCCTGTATAGAAGCTGGGCAGAATTTGGCTGTTAACACTTTACAATTAGGTCATTATTAATTGGAATAAGAGACAATAGGGTTGGAGGGCAGATGGGTGAGCCGGGGCAGACAGCATCTCTGACTCCGAATCAGGGTTGGACCTGCTGCAACAACCTCTTCCACCCCCCCATCTCCTCCCCCCCGCTTTGTACTAGAATCGAATATGGGGGACTTTTTGTTGGTTTTGAGTAAATATAGTATACTGGAGAGAGAACAAGGTATTACAGGATCAGAGCAATATACAGCATATCATTGGTTTCAGGTCCTCTTTCTCCATGCTTAAGAAGCAACTAGATCTGTCCCCAGGCAGAATTTTGGGCTTTCCCAGATATTATGTTTATGGCCCGATTTAAAGTGTTAATTGCACCATAAACTGCAGCATGGCATGCATTCAGCTAGTTTCTGGCTCTTTTGTTGCCTGATTATTGGTAGGGGCCAGAACAATCTCAGGTCTAGAATCAGACCTGATATTGTCTGGGACTGGTGCCAACAATCACCTGCAGTTCTGCAGCAGTGCAGTTAGGATCTGAGGAATTTTATGCTCTACCCCAAATATTGCATGTCCTGTCATGCAAGTCTGATCTAGCAAAACGTATGATTTGGGGGACGGGGCATAAACTTCAGAGCCCACTCACGCCATTATTTTAACATCTGCCAGAGGCCTTAAATATATCATAGAAATCATAGAAAATTCGGGTTGGAAGGGACCTCAGTCATCTAGTCCAATCCCCCTGCTCAAAGCAGGACCAGCCCCAACTAGATCATCCTAGCCAAAGCTTTGTCTAGCCAGGTCTTGAAAACCTCCAAGGATGGAGATTCCGCTGCCCCTCTGGATAACCTGTTCCAGTGTTTTACTAACCATCCCAGTGAGAATTTTTTTCCTAATATCTAACCTAAACTTCTCTTGCTGCAACTTGAGACCATTGCTCCTTGTTTTGTCATCTGCCACCACTGAGAACAGTCTTGTTCCATCCTCTTTTGAACCCCCCTTCTGGTAGTTGAAGGCTGCTATTAACTCCCACTCCATCTTCTCTAGACTGAATAAGCTCAGTTCCCTCAGCGTGTCCTCATAAGTCATGTGCCTCAGCTCCCAAACCATTTTTCTTGCCCTCTGCTGGACTCTCTCCAGTGTGTCCACATCCCTTCTGTAGTGGGTGGTCCAAAACTGAACACGGTATTCCAGATGTGGCCTCAACAGTGCTGAATAGAAGGGAATAATCACTTCCCTTTACCTACTTGCAACACACATACCAATGTAGCTCAGTATGCCATTAGCCTTGGCAACAAGGGCACACTGCTGGCTCATAGTCAGCTTATTGTTCACTGTAACCCCCAGGTTCTTTTCTGCAGAGCTGCTGCCCAGCCAGTCAGCCCCCAGCCTGTATTGGTGCCTGGGACTGTTCTGGCTTAAGTGCAGGACTTTACATTTGTCCTTGTTGAACTTCATGAGATTCCTTTTGTCCCAGTCACTCTGAATCCTAGCCCTACCCTCCAGCGTATCTAGTACTCCCCCCAGCTTGGTGTCATCTGCAAACTCTGAGGGTGAACTTTATGCTATCTTCCAGGTTGTTGAAGAAGACATTGAACAAAACCAGCCCTAGGACCAACCCCTGGAGTACTTGATACTAGCTGCCAACTAGACACCGAGCCATTGATTACTACCCTCGGAAACCAATGCTCCAGCCAGTTTTCTATCCACCTTACAGTCCATTTGTCCAGCCCGTACTCCCTTAGCTTGTCTGTGAGAACGTTGTGGAAGACCATATTGGAAGCCTTGGTAAAATCAGAGAGCCAGTTGCCTCATCATAGAAGGCAACCAGGTTGGTCAGGCATGACTTGTTCCTGGTGAATCCCAGCTGACTGTTCCTAATTACCTTCTTCTCCTCCCAGTGCTTAGCAATGGATTCTTGGAGGAGAAAAAGGTGATTAGGAAGAATCACCATGGATTCCCCCAAGGCAAGTCATGCCTGACCAACCTGATTGCCTTCTATCTTTTTTGGACCTGTATTTACCTTCTCCCTTTTCCTATCCTCTTTCCATTTCTATTGGGTTAGATCCTGAATTTTAAGTTTTTTATTGTGTTTATATAAACAATGTTTTTTCCCTTTCTGGTGTTTTGGGCAAAGAATAAACATTATAAGAGCCAAATATTTGAAACTACAGGAGGCCTTTTTTGGATAAACATTCATTATCTGATGCAGGTGATCCCAAAATGCTCACTTCTGGCTTCTAATACTTATTACCTCTCGTCTCTCAAGAAATATGTCACAGACTATGTAACAGACACGCTCCCATCTTCTGGCACTGCCCCTTCACTCTTCAGGAATATCAGAAGCTTAAAAATATGAAGTAATTTTCCATGTATAGAACTAATTATTGGAGGATTATGTTTAATGCACCCCCTGTACTACTCTAGGGGG
>NW_017728907.1:2892439-2927996 GCF_001723895.1 Crocodylus porosus | reverse complement strand
GCTCAAGCAGCTTGCCCCCTGTTTGTTTCTGCCCTCCTTGCCTGCCCCCCAGCTTGATTTCCCAGCCTCCTTCCCTCTCTGCTCCCCCTCCTACCCTCTTTCACTCCCTCCTCAGTCTCTGTCTCTCCCTGTTAAATGGGGGGAAAGAGATCTTATTTTAGGATTGTGGAAATATGGTACATTTTTTTTTTTTAAAGTAGTTTTCAGATTACATTGAAGTTGCTACTATGGTTAGTTTAAACAGCTCAGAGAAAAATCTTCGAATTGGTTAGAAAGAGAACAATTCAATAGTATCAATATTAAATATGAAGTCTTACTTGCTAAGTGTGCCTTAGACTAAACGGGTGTTTTAATGATACTGTCAAGGAGGCCTATTATTTTAAAGGAATTGCTTTGCTTTCTGTAACTAATGATGTGATTCCTTTTCAGGTAGAGGCAGGCTTGACAAATGGTGACATGCTTAATTCTTGGTTTCATGTTTTTGCAAGAGAGTTAATAGAAATGCTGTGTTGTTACAATGCTATAGGATATTAGATTATTATAATAATGTCAGACTTGGTACCCAATAATTACCCTTTACTAGTATACTTACATTAAATATTGTATACTTAAAAGAAAAGAATAATCCTGTTAAGAACATTATAAAGAATTTTGCTTATAATTTCCACTACTAATGGTACTTAACATATACTTCAAAATTGAATGCAGTCAAATGAGTATGATTATTTAATACCATTTTATTTGCATTTTCTGTCTAATTCTGTGGAATTCAGTCCTTATAATCCAGAAAACATCACAAGAGTGTTACCCAGGGTGCTAATATCACAGCGTTCCCTTTAAAATTTGTCTTTACTAGCTGTTCTATTTTCTGCAGAAGGTCTTTTACTTTTAAATGCTGGAGATGAATTAGGAATATCTTTTTGATGAGGTGTCTTTTAGAATGGAAGCGTGGCTCTTAATGTATATTTAATTCCGTTTTTGGAGATCCCGTAAAACTTACTGTTTCAAATACAGCTATTTTAAACTTAGCATCTGCAACCTAAATCCATGTTCTTAGAAATACCTTCTTAAAATGGGAATATAAACAAAGTGACTCAACCTTTATATATAGATTTGGTATGACATTAGCAACTGCTGTCTTCCTGTTGCACATAGCCTAAACAATGTTTTACCCCGAAACCCACCTAGTATCAACATACTGTGTGCATTAGCTCTCTCCTTTCACCTGAGATTGTTCTTAGATGGCTACCTGACTTACGCTTTCATCTTCAGATGACATTATGAGGGAGTATCCCTAGATCTGCAGAAAAGATTTTGAGACAATAAATAGGGATAAAAATGAAGTAGATGGGATGGGGCTCAGCTAAAGCTTATCTTCTGATTTCACTAAAAGTTTTCAAACCCTTTGAGCAATCAGGATCAAATCATAGGTTCATAACATCTTCCCTCTCTTCTTTCATCAGTTCATTTTAAAGCCATTTGTTTAACTGAGCTTCAGTCAGTGACAGGGTCTGCTAGTGTAAAGAGGTTAATTAAAAATATATACTTTTCACTATTTCAAAAAATGAAATATTCCACCCAGCCAATCTTTAATGAGGCATAAGTCAGTGGGTATGACTACTTTGTCATAAAAGTAGTTCAAAAGTAGTTTAAAAATAGTGCATACTTTACAGCCACCAGATGCGTTCAATAACTTAAAAAGCTATGAGAATAAAGTATTAGATTTCTTTATTGGTTACCTTTGTGTGAATTGTCTGAAGTCATAGACTTTACTTTTCAATGCAACCCCAAACCACTTTCCTTCATATACTATAGGATCAAATACTATAGTTATGTGATGTGGGGGAGGAAGAATAAGTTAATCCTCTTCACATAGCAGGATAAAGCCGCTTTTATTTAATTGCATCTCCCTTTACACTGTGTGTTGCTTTGAAAAGCATAAGTTTCCTGAGGCAAATAACATACCATGGTTTCTGTAAACCAGACATGACTTCTTTTGTTTTGTTTTTTTTGCCTCCCTCAGAAGCATTAGTTGCTGCCTGCAGCCAAATTTGGGGTTTTAGACTGGGTTCTGTCTATGTTTCTTCTGGGACTGAAACCTAGAGCTTCCTAGATATGGGAGGGGTGGGGTCTTGCTTCTCTGCTTAAGAGTCGGACAGTTTGTTATATTTAGGATCAGGAAGGAGTTTTACCCTATGGTCAGATTGGTATGGACTGTGGATAGGGATAATCCTTCCTCACGCAGGGGGTTGGACTAGATGAAGAAGGTACTGGGTGATGTGGGGCTCTGCAAGACATGCTAGGAAATCTGGTCGTCACACTAGACAACAAAGCTAATCTATTTAACAACTTCTTTGTCTCCATTATCCTGAGCAGGGACCAGATCAGCCCTCCCACCGGGACCCCCTCAGGCCCCAGGGGAGGCACACCTAGGCCAAGGGTCATTGAGGATCTAGTCAGTGAACTTCTGGAGGGACTGGATGTATTTAAAACAGCTGGTCCAGATGATCTCCACCCCAGAGTGCTGAGAGAATTAACTGAGGTCATTGTGGGACCCCTGGCTCGGCTTTACGAGCACGTGTAGTGCTCTGATGTGGTGCCAGAGGACTGGAAGAGGGCCAACGTGGTTCCCATCTTCAAAGAATGGAGGAAGGAGGGCCCAGGGAACTATAGGCCAGTTAGTCTTACCTTGATCCTGGATAAGCTTTTTGAGAGAATTATCTTGGCGCATGTCCATGAGGGGCCAGCGGGGGAGATTATGCTTAGGGGCAACTGACATGGGTTCATTAGAGGCAGGTCCTGTCAGACCAACCTGGTGGTCTTCTATGACAAGGTCACAAAATCCTTAGATGCAGGGGTAGCAGTAAGCTTAGTCTTTCTGGACTTTTGGAAGGCCTTCGACACTGTCTCTCATCCCATTCTCATAAAAAACCTGGGGGACTGTGGTGTTGACACCTACACAGTCAATTGGGTTGCTAACTGGCTGGAGGGCTGAACCCAGAGAGTGGTGGTGGATGGATCATTTTTGACATGGAGGGATATGGGCAGTGGCATCCCCCAGGGTTCAGTCCTTGGGCCCACGCTGTTCAACATCTTCATCAGTGACTTAGACAAGGGTGTAAAAAGCATCCTGTTCAAATTTGCTGATGACACTAAGATGTGGGGGGATGTGGGCATGCTAGACGGGAGGAATAGGCTGCAATCAGACCTAGACAGGTTACAGGGGTGGGCGGATGAGAACAGAATGGGTTTCAACACTGACAAGTCCAAGGTGATGCACTTGGGGAGGAAGAACCAGCAGCATACCTACAGGCTGGGGAACTCCCTTCTCATCGGTACAGAGGCAGAAAAGGATCTTGGAGTCGTCATTGATGCCATGGTGAACATGGGCCGGCAGTGTGGGAATGCAGTCAGGAAGGCCAACCATACCTTGTCATGCAACCACAGATGCATCTCAAGCAGGTACAAGGAGGTGATCCTCCCCCTCTATGCAACACTGGTCAGGCTGCAGCTGGAGTACTGCGTCTAGTCCTGGATGCCATGCTTCAAGAGGGATGTGGACAACATGGAGAGGGTCCAGAGGAGGGCCACTCGCATGATCAGGGGGCAGCAGGGCAGACCCTATGAGGAGAGGCTACGGGACCTGAACCTGTTCAGCCTCCATAAGAGAAGGCTGAGGGGGGATCTAGTGGTCTGTTACAAAATTGTCAGAGGGGACCAGCAGGCTTTGGGGGAGTCCCTGTTCCCCCGAGCACTACCAGGAATGACTAGAAATAATGGTCACAAGCTGGCAGAAGCTAGATTCAGACTAAACATCAGGAGGCGCTACTTCACTATCAGGGTGGCTAGGATCTGGAACAAACTTCCAAGAGAAGTGGTGCTGGCTCCTACCCTGGGGGATCTTTAAGAGGAGGCTAGATGTACACCTTGCTGGGGTCATTTGACCCCAGTATTTTTTCCTGCCAAGGCAGGGGGTCGGACGTAATAATCTGCTCAGGTCCCTTCTGACCCTACAAACTATGAAACCTTTGAGGGTCCCTTTCAGTTCTGCTTTTCTGTGATTCTAAGAGTCCACTACCACCCAATGATCTTGAAGAGGGTGTCTGTGCGTGCAGACATGCGCATGTGCGCATCCCTGTGTGTAGGTATTGAAGCTGTAGACGGACAGTCCAGTATGTATATGGAGACTAATGGAGTTTTGGAAGTGAGCTTTCTACTCTCAGGCATCAATGCACCTCCGCAACAAATATAATTGAGAAGCAAAAAAATTCAGTAGGCAGAGCTGTGTTCAATGCAAATAAAGACTGATCCATACCTAAAGATCGATATGGTTCTATGCAACTTATTTTCTACTTGATAAATTGTGAATTGGTTTTCCATTATGCAAAAGCTACTGTAAAATCATAATTGCATAATCCCTCTAGGTATTATCATGGTCCATATTGACATTATGTAGTTGTGATATCTTTAATGTATTAATACATTGCATAGATGTACAATAAATCTCTGCAACTAGGCTTGTAACTGTTTTTAGCAAAAATACCTAAGTGTGCAAATTGACTTTTTTCTAAATTAGATAATGAGCTCTCTTGTGGTAATCTTTGTTTTAGTATCGGAAGTGTTTGGTCCATTATTATAGGCTAGTGATCTATGTTTGCCTTTATTTTTAAAGGAAAACCATTTATAAATTTGACATATTACCCTTTGTCTTTGGAAACATAAAATGAACTGAAGCAAATTAGGCATAACCAAATTCCTTTGCTTAGACTTCAGCTATCATGGTTTAGTCTGAAAGATTTTTTGTGACTGAATTAAAAACCAGTTGAAAATCATAATTTAATGGCAATGCTAACGGTTTTTAATTATATAGATATGCTACTGTTAAAATAAGGATGAACATCCAAAGTATACCACAGTGTTAACTGCAAACTTACAGTGCTTTTTTCCCTCCTCTAGTTTCTCTGCTTGAAGAATATAAGGACCTTCCTTTCAGCATGCTGTGAGATATTTGGGATGAAGAAAAGTGAACTTTTTGAAGCATTTGATTTATTTGATGTGCGAGACTTTGGAAAGGTAATCTTCCTTTAAGTTACTTTCTAACTAGCACGTATGTCCTGATGTTTGAGGCGCAAAGGCACCCTTATAGACAGTTGTGACCAAATGAAGGGGCTTCAGTAGAAGAAGATAGGGACTAGAAGAACACCAAGAATAGATGGTTAATGTATAGGACGTGAGAGTTGGGAGGTGGAAGAACAAAAACTTGATTCAAGAAAGGGACAGGGTAGAGAATGGGTGGTCATGGATAGAAAGGAGAGGAGGCAAATGGGGGATATGGAAAACTTAGTGTGGTTGAGTGGGTGGAAAAGGGATGCTAGAGGTTGCAGGCCTGTCTAGTTTGGAAATGTGGGCATTTCTCACAACGAAGTGCCATGATCCAGCTTTCTGGCTTGGATCCCAGAAGCAGTATAGCTATGTTAGCATGCCAATGCAGCTATACAGCTTTGGGTATGGAGTCTGAATTGTTCAGAGCTAACTTGCACCTTGTAAACAAACCATACTTGATACCTTTCTTTTGTTTTAAATAATTTTAAGATTTAAATCCCTCAACTCCCATCTTGTTAACTAGTGAGAAGTTTTCTAAGTGCCATGTTTTTTACTGCTGTGAAACTGAGATGCAAATATTGGTTGGTTATTGTTTACTTTTAAATGATAAACACCTGCATACTGTCGTCTGTAAACCTATGATTAGTTACTCTGTGTGCAACAGCTGACTTGTTCTAGGGCATTGTTCACAGCCTCCTACATACTTGTCTAAGCTTTGTCATTTCTAGCATTTATTCAGCATATTTTTGGTTTCCCCTTTGAGTCACAGTGCAACATTCTCCTATATCGTTAGAAAAGAGCCTAAAATTATCTGAATTATCATGCTAGTAGTATTATATTGTCATGCCAGTAGTATTAAAAGTATTCCAAACTCAAAAAAAAAAAAAAAGTCTCAAATATAAGTTCATGTCTAACATCTGGAGAGACCCTATTTCCATTAACTACGCATATGCTGCACTCTCCAGAATCAGTCCACATCTTACTTGTGTTAAGGCCCCTTTACTCAGACAAAATGATGTAAAAGGACCGTAGTGTAAATGACAAATAGGCTGCCTGATCTTGATGGCTAAATATTTTAGTAGATATTGTTTATCATAATACCCAACTACGTTTGATTTCTTGTGCGGTTTTCAAATCCTATATGTATAAAGATTGACAAAACAAGAAATTTTATCTGTCCCTTAATTCTTTTGTGATTTTTTTTTTCCATACTGAAATAATTAAGAAATGATGCTGTATTCAATGTTTTCTTTCCTCTTAGAACTTTGTCATTATTTATCATAATGATCAACACATGCTAGGAATACAGCTTAGAAACACAGCACATAATGTGATTTTGTGTCTCTGCTAATTTTGCCCATATCAGTGTCAAGGTGCCTGAAAAATCAGTAATTCCTTTTGTGTATGCATGTAAACATAGTTTCCCTGATCTTGATCTGTTTCTTAGGGTTTGAGTCAGTTCTGCCTGTTACCCAAACATTTTCCAAGAAAGGTAAGATTGCAGTGACAAATTTGAAAGACAGATGCAGGTGGGATTTCTTAATGAAACCAACTCTGAACAATAACAGCTGTTTGTGCAGAGAGAATGCTGCTAAGTTGAATTATTAAGTTGGTGCAGCCATTGCAATGTCTATGTATGCTGGGCATCCTTTCAACTGTAAAATCACTCTGCAGTTTATCTGTCTCCACTGCATGCTTGAATGAAAACTTGGCATACATGACTGGAAGTTGCTGTCTGCTCTCTCTATTGGTGGATAAGGTTGACTGGTGTTTTAACTAAGCTCAGTAAATGCTTGGGGACATAATCAGTGCCCTGAAGCAGATGGTGAATTTGAGACTATTATGAAAGTGAAGTGCTAGAAAAAAATCACATATAGAGAAGTGTCATTGCTCTGAAATGTTGAAGTTGACAGTTGATCAGCTTAGTGACACCACATTCACACAACTATGTAAGGGATGGCATAGTAGTATGGGGTTTCAACTCCAAGTTAAAACTAACAAAACATGTTTATTGTTTTGAAAATGTCTCTGGTGGTTAGTTGCAAGGAGAAGGAAAGTCATCCATCTAGTTTGCTTTCTAAGAAGAATAATTTGAATACGTTCCCAATCCTGTTGTTTTTACTTTCACGGACTCTTGGTGAATTCGCTGGCCGTTAAGCATGTCCTAAGGACTGCAAGATTAAAGCTGCTGAATTTTTCTCTTACCCTTTTAACAAAGGCATTCAGTTATGTTTAAGAGCCATGCCATTAATTATTCTCTCTGCACATGTACATAGTATTAGTTGATGCTGAAGTGAACTATGAGCAGGAAGAGAGAGGAGGATGGCAGGGATATTACTATACTGGATTAAACAGGATCCTTTGCAATATAGATATTTTCTAGACTTCTGGGTAGAGGGATTAACTATTGGAATTGGAAGAATTTCTGAGATACAAAATTGGCCAGCTACTTTTAAGGGGGCAAATTTAGATGTGCTCTTTGTTTACACAGTGCCACATAACCTAACATATTTAGATGATTGAAACGACATAGAGTCACAGAAGGGTTCCATTTTTTCAGCCTGAATTTCCAGATTACTGAATTTGTAAACTTACTGTAATAGAATACAGTATGCTTTTAACTGTAGGTTTCCATGGCCAGAGATGTAACTACTCAGTGTGCCGCCAGTAGTGACAGAGCAGAGCAGTGGCAGGAGGTTTGCTGCTGTGAGGTGGTGGAGTTGTCATATCTTTTTTTTGCCACTGCTGTGTGTTGAGCAGCCATTTAAATGATGGTTTTTGGTTTGTTTTTTTTTAAAAAAAGGTGACATCTCCCCTTCACAGAAACTAGTCTCTAGCTGCTGCTCCTACCCCATACACCATTGCTGCTACTCTGCTTTCCCTGGAGCTGGACATCCAGCTGCTAGAGGGAAGATGCAGGGGGGAGGGAGAAAGGAAAGATATAGGAAGGCGAGGTGCCCCCAGCTCCATTTCAGTGTCCCCTGCTAAGGCAGCATCTGGGGCTTATCCTGTTCCTCACCCTTTGTTATGCTACTTTCCATGACTGCACATTTAAGCAAACAGGTTATTTAGGAGAAAACATGTCTGATGTAAATTAATAGTCCAGTTTAAAGAAAAAGGGGAAAAAGGAAGAAGACCTGGTAATTAAAATACTCTCAAAATTTGAAGTACTCCAAGAATTTTCAGTTATGCCCTTCTCCCATTTTTTTTGGATTGTGGGGGGGATATGACTTTTTTTTAAAAGAGTGGTTTATTCTGGTAGCTTTGATTTTTGTCATTCTGTGTGTTTCAAGGCTTCCCCCTTCTTAATTTAGAGTAGGCAAAATGCAGCCTGGGGGCCGGATGCGGCTCTCCAGGCCGTTCTATCTGGCCCACAGGGCCCTTAAAAAATTTAGAAAATTAATATTCGTCTGCCCTGGGCTGCCTGTCATGCAGCCCTTGATGGCTTGCCAAAACTCAGTAAGCGGCCCTCTGCCCAAAATAATTGCCCGCCCCTGATTTAGGGAGCGGCAGTGCAACTCACAGGTGGCAGATAGTAGGTGTAGCTCTGTGCTGCTTATGCATTCTATTCCCCACCTAGCTATAAACTTCAACAGCAGATGTAGCTCTGTGAGGAACAGATTGTATCCAGTCCTATATTTGTATCAGGTTGTAATTACAGTCGCCTTTTAAAAACCATTTGGTGCTTTTTAACACTCTGGTGCAACATTTGTTACAAACTGTTAGGTTTGACAATGAAACAAACATTTGTAACTGGGGGTAAGCCAGATAGTCTTTTCTCATTTTGGTATAGGAGGTTTGGAAGTTTGACTTGAACTTTTAATTTATGTTCTGCTTTGAAGGGGCACTGAAAGGACACTAGCTGTGGGGGGTTATTACTCTCCAAGAACAAAGAGGGAGTAAAGTTTGTTTGGAAAAAATGGGTGATGAGGAGCCAATATGCACACTAGAAAAAGACTGATAAAGAAACAGACTGATTGACACATTTTAGTGCAAATTGCTATATACTCTGCTTTCAGACTTGGGGAGTGTTGTGGGGGGGAGGAGCAGTGCTTTACTTTCAGTTTTGCATGCCTCTGCATTGAGTGCAGTGCATGCACAGAAGAGGCATTGCATTATTTGACCTGGCTTGCCCAACGTCTATATAGATTGCGCACTTCAGCAGGGCTTTTTCATGCTTTTATGTAATAGCTGATTGAATCAACTGTTACATAAAAGCATAAACATCCCTGCTGAAGTGCCTGATCTATACAGACACTGGGTGAGCCAGGTCAAATTAATGCGATGCCTCTTCTGTGGATGTGCTGCTCTTGGTGCAGGGGAACGCCAAGCTGGAAGTAGAACACTGTTTGTTTTTCTTTTCCTCATGTCTGTAAGCAGCAGAATTTAATAGGGAAGAAATATCTTCTACTTCAAATGAGTAGCACGGATTTTCCATCTGTCGTATCTCTCTCTGTCTGTCTTAACTGAACTTGCCTAGGGAGGGGAAAGACTTAAATTACGGGGGGGGGAGAAAGGATTTTTGAACTAGCTCTACAAAATTCATTTGTCAAACCTGGAATTCAATGCTACTCTTCCATTTCCACTCACAGCCCCTTTTCTTCTAGCAGATTTCAGTGCCATTGTCTTAACTTGTTGATACAGCATGATCCCCACTCCCACACATGCACACAGTGGTGTCAGGTTGTGTTTTCATTGTGACTTCCATCTCTCAGACTCATTTTTTGCCAACACAGAACAGTTGGATTTTTCTTCTCCACCTGTGTACCAGAATCAATAACTAATATTAATACTTGTGTCTTTGGTTGTGCCAGAATTTTAAGTCTCCATGTGTAGATCTAGAATTTTGCAAAAGAAGCGCAGAGGGTAATGTGCATCATTACTAAGAACCAGCTTAATTTGCAATTTCGCGGATTTCATGGAAACTGCAAAATCTGTGGCTATCCATTGATTCCCTCAGCACTGTCTGGCTAGAAATGCTGCTACCACTGCCAGGCAGTGGGTTTTCAATTTTGGGTGAAGCAGAAATCAAAGAGGGAGATGCAAGTATACCAGTGGACACCCCGGGATCTACCCCTGAAAGTCCAGTAGCAGCCTTTTCTGTGTCTTGTTTCACAGTGATTGCAGCTGTCCTGCTTTTCCAAAGCAGATTCCAAACTGTTGTAGGATTCATTGGAAAAAGGATGTTTTTTACTACAGACATGTGAATGTGAAGGGCTGATTAAAGGCTCATTGAAGTCAATAGAAAGATTCTGTCTCCAGTAGGGTATGGGGTGAAGCCTTAAGGAAATGAAGCAATGTCTTTACATTTAGCTGACTGGTGATTTGTTAGTCTGTAGGCAGCATAAGGGACTGGAAGCTTGTCATAAGAGCGCTCCTTTCCAAAGTTGATGCATTTCAAATGTAACGCCAGTTTTCTTGACGTATTTTAATAGAGTCAGTAAAATACATGTAAACTCAGCCTGGAAAGCAGGTATGAGAGAGGAGGTGGCTGTACAACATATGTGTGTGATGTCAACCAAAGATGCCAAGAGGCATCCAATTTAAATTGCTACCATTTAGTAAACAAGTACCTGCTTGTTAAAAAGTTGCAGTGCAGCTTCCAGCACAGCTGCCTCTTCCCGAAAGCAATGAATACATCAGCAAGGATTATGTTGTAAATGACTGAGTCAGTTGGTGCTAAGGAAATCCTGACTATGAAACAGCATGAACCAGTCCAGCTGAATTATCAGGTTCCAAGTATGCTGGAATTCCATCAAGTATACGTTCAAAAGATTCCAGGAAGAGCAGGCAGATGTGTATGAGTATTAACTGATTTTTTGTTGCACAGACTGAAGGATGTTATGAAAGCAGTGAAGCTCATAGTGTGGAGCTAAATCCTCAATGCATAGAAATAGTGTGCAGTACAATATAAGTATATGCAGTGAACACTAGAATCTTGTACACAGCTCTTGCATGTGATTTTTTTTATAGATCCATTTTTCTGTACATGTGTTTTTAAGTAGTGTGAAGAATGTGGAATTACTCCAGAGAGATCTGGGTGTAGCATAGAAGCTTGACAGAACTGTGAAAAAAGACTAAAAGGCTTACTGGATGTAGGCCATCTGCGGATACTGATAGACATAGAAAAAACCCAACAAAACACCATTTTACAGGACGAGGAAGCGCGTTAGTTTGACCCAGCTCCCCAGCATCTGTATAGATTGCATGCTTCAGCAGGGCTTTTGGGCACTTTTATCTAATAGCTGATTCAATGTCAAACTAACACAAGGTGTCTTCTGGGCTGGGTCCCCCCCACACCCCTCACATCTGTAAGCAGCCTATATTAACTTTAAACCACAGTTAAAACAACATATATTTTCCAGGTTCCTGATCATGCCTTTGGGCTGTTTAGGTAGTGCAGTTAATAACAGTACACAGTATCAGCAGTACATTATTTAATAAAATGTGTGGTCTGTGCACAGGTTTTATCTCTGTATAACTATTTCAGTTAGGTTTTTTCCCTTCCTTTTTAAAAACAAGGGTTTTTTTGCAATGTTATCTAAGCCAATGCAGTTAAAGTTGTAAAACTTTTAAAGAACAGGTAAAGCCTAAGTAACATACTGAAGACTAAATTTCTACTGCCTAAATTTTGTTATTCCAGGGCTTGATCCTCCTGTGTGCTTTTATTCTCACGGAAGACAATAAAAATACACTGAAAGACCTTCTTAGAGCCTTACCTTACAGGATTAATAATTCAGTGATGAGTAGAAGTAGAAGGGGAATACTGCATGTTGATGACTTAGTTCCTCAGGTGAGGAAATACTGTTATAATGTGTCTAGATTAACAATGCTGGATGAGGTATAGGAAAAGATCAAAGGGATGGGAGAAAACTCTACAAACCCAGCCTAACTTTTCCCTGTTTTGATGCAAAGTATTATTGAGGCTTTGAATAAATCCATTTTGTCCCTGTAGGCCCAAACCAGTTAAGAGTAAAACCAACATTACTTTGATAATATGTATTTTAAGGTGTTTTTGTGTTTCTTTATTTTGTCTACTTCCTTGTCAGTGTATCTTACTTCATAATGAGTTAGAAATTTCAGCTGTAAACACTTCTTGTTATCAGACGCCACAATTTTAAGGAGTAGTCTTTGAAATGGGTATGTATTTAACAAAGAAGAAGTGATCATAGAGTTGATGATTTATGATCTTGTTTCTTGGAGTTGTCTGTTAAATCAGAGTTAGTGTCTGTGGTGGAACAAGGGGAAGAGAGGAAGAGAACAAATGTACAAAATCCTAACTAAAGGCCTGATTTTTTTTTTTTTTTTATTTGGCTAGTTTGAACATAAAAAAGAAGGGCAAAAAACTTGTCATTTTAATTTGAATGGTTTTGTATTTTAATAATATTTCTCACAGTACCATGTTAAACATGATAGGAGGGTTGCAACCACTATATTGGGACTTCATATGCTAATACTGAAAGTGGTAAAAGAAGAGAGGCAGGGGACAGATCACTCTGGATAGGCACTGTACAAATGCTTTTCCCCTTACTGTCTGGTCTGTGTCACTGTGAGGTGCAGAATACTGGGTTAGACCCAGCCTGGCATCTGGTCTTAGGTTGCTGACAGGTATTTAAAAGAAGGTATAATGGGATCTGATTCACAATCCCAACAAATGCACTTCCTGCCATGCCACGTGTGTGGCAAGAGGTGTGATTGAGACCAAACATCAGATCCCAACATGTCATTGATATCAAACATCATGTCATATTGCTAGGGAGAACAATCCATTATGCTTCTGGGTTCTCTCTGCATCCGCAATTGTCACTTGTGTGACTGGGAGCTCCATAACACGGTGTGCCTCCATGCCTCAGCTCCAATCACTGCTGGGCTTCCAGACACAGGGTCACATGGTGGTGCGCCCCCATAGCTGGAACTTCTGATCAGCTGGCGCATGCTCCCATCATCTGAAACACAGGGGAGTGTGCTTCTGGGGCTGGGAGCACTAGTCACATGTTCATTTAAAGGTGTGATGGGAACTAGCCCCAAAGTTATTATAAATATATTGTGTAATAACTTTGTTACTTAATCCTAGTTGTTTCACACCATTGATCGAATGAATGTGTGGCTAGGTCACTACTTAAGATGTGATTTTTTGGGTTTGAATGATTTCAAGTCAGTAGGGCCTGATGAACTTCATCCCAGGGTACTAAAGGAGCTGGCAGAGGAGACCTCAGAGCTCTTGGCTGTGATCTTCATGAAGTTGTGGGAGATGGGGCAAGGCACCAGAGGAGTGGACAAGGGCCAATGTTTTAAAAAAAAAAAAAAAAAAAAGGTAACAAGGAAGACCCAGGGAACTACACACTGGTTACCCTCACTTCAGTACCTGGGAAGTTACTGAGTATATCCTTAGGAAAGCCATTTGCAAACATCTGGAGGAGGAAAGGCTGATCACAAGCACCAGCATAGATTTATGAAAAACAAATCATATCAAACAAACTTGATCTTCTTTGACATAGTAACTACTTGACTGGATGAAGGGGATGCTCTAGATATAGTGTACCTGGCCTTCAGCAAGCAAAATCCCATGTGACTCTTCTTGTAAATAAATTGGAGAAATGCAGGCTAGATAAAACTACTGCAAGGTGGATAGATAACTGACTCAGTAGCTGCAAGCAAAGGGTAATTATTAACAGGTATATGTCAAGAATGCTAGGAGGTTTCATGAGGAGTGCCATAGGGGGCTGTTCTGGGCCTTGTGCTGGTTCAATGTGTTTATTAATGATCTGAGTGCTGGCATAGAGAGTTTCTTGAGCAGGTTTGCAGATGACACAAAATTGGGAAAGACTGTGAACATGTTGAAGGATGCGAGTATAATTCAGAGGGATCTCAACAGCTTGGAAATTTGGGCTAGAGCTAACAAGATGAAATTTAATGTGGACACATGCTCTCAGAGCCACTCTAATTAAAGTGCCCTCCACCCTGGAACACATGTATAGATCTCCAAAGTTATTCCACCTTTCCTGGCTCTTTCAGTGTTTCCTTGTGCTCATCAGTTTATCATATTTTGTCTTAAACTTTAGCTAATGAGGCCTAACCAGTGCCAAGTAGAGTCACTATAACTTCCTGTGTCTTGCACCTAATGCTTCAACTGTTTCACCGGAAAACTACATTTCACTTTTGTGGAGCTGCATCATGCTGCAGACTCGTATTGAGTCTGTGATCTACGAAGACTTTCAAGTCTTTTCCTGAGTGCTCTCAGAGCTTCTCTAATCAAAGTGCCTTCAGCGTCATGTGTATTCAGCGTCTCATGCTTCAAAATGGTGGCAAGGACACTTTAACTAAAGCTTGTTTGATGCTGAATATACATGATGTGGAGGCTTCTGGAGTGCACTAATTAGCACACTCCAGCAGACTCACAGCAGGCTCAATAAATTAAGCCTAATTAGCACCTATTGGAGCAAAGTTCCATCATGTGTATTTTTCTAGTGCACTATGTTGCCTATTTTAAGAGAACTGAATGTTTTACTATGAGTATTTTAACAATAGTAAAGTACCCTTTTTAAGATATTGCTTGAGGCAGCTGCACATGCTGAACACATTCAGTTAATCATATTCATGTCTATTGAATCGATCATGAGCACTAATCCTTTTATTCTTTAAATGCAAACTCAATACATCTAACACTAACTATTCTCTAGATGCTTGTTTCTGATTAACCTTTTGAAGGTTTTTGTTAACTTGGATTAATAAGTCAATTCCTAAATATTTATACACCTAAAGTGTGTTTAAGGTGCAGCACTTCATTTTGATGGCAGATCAGTGACATACGTTCCGACTGGTTTTGCCACTCAGGTCTCGGTTTATCAGGTCTTTTTTTATTGGGAAAAAACCCCTGTTATAGCTCTCTCAAACTGCTGAGAATATTTTAAATAAGAATCTTCATTGTTGACATCATCACAGGTTTTTGAACCCTGCTAGTGAGTCCTTAGTCAGGAGGGGAAATGCTGAAAGTTTCTGAGGCCACCAGGACTTACATAAGGTGGACTCTTTTTTTTCATTTAAATTTAGTCACTAAAAATGACCTGCTGTCTGCAGAGCCAGAACTAATGGAAAACTGCTAATATGAAAGAAGAAAACTGAGCTTCCCTCTTCACATTGTCTAGCTGCATGTCTCCGTTGCTATGGTGATCTTACCCAAATGTTATGCAGATGTGACTCTCGTATCTGGAAGACTTTGAACTGGTAGCATCAGGAAATTCTGTTTGAAGGAAGGGAAACAGAAGAAAAACAGTCCTCTGTTTTTAGCTCGGATAGACCTAAAATAGTTATGGGTACTACCATTTACTTAACTTTGCCCCCAAATTAAAATGTTATTAAAACAAATGTGTATGTAGTCAACAGAAAAAGTGTCTTGGATTTTTAAAAAAAATAAATACTAAAAAATGTTTTAGTTTTAAACAGATAATTCGTTTCTTTCAGTGTTTGAACCTAAACAATGCACCAAGAAATGAAAGTGAAACTTACTGGAAACTGAAAATGAAACTGGTCATTGTTTAAGCCAAAAAAAACATAACGTGTTCACAGAAACAAAGGGCAGATAACAGGATTTTCAAAATTTTAATTGATTTATCAATCTAAGGAGGTGTTAAGTATTTTAAAGGAACAACACTAATGAAAAAAGTGTTTATGTTGTAACTTGATATTGTTTGCTGCTATCTTAATTTTTGTCTGAGTAAATCTGTCCCTGTTTGAGGAACTTCTTGGTTTGCCGCAAGGGACTGGAAACCTCATTTTTCTGTGGGGGAAAAAGAAAAATAGGCTGAGGGAGAACAATTCAAAAGCTCCTTAAGTAATTCTTGGCATTTCTTTGTTGCAGTTATTGTGACATACCTGACTCAGCTTTATTTTGGTTAACATGGGTAGTAGTAGAAGCCAAGATGTGATCAGATGTGCATGTGGTGTCAACCTTTGTACATAACCTTGGTGGGCTTGTAAGTAAAGCCCTGTGCCAGAATATCTTTGTTGCTATCTATAGTGCTATCTAAGCTAAAGCTGTTGTGGGTGTGCCTATATGCGCTGTATGCAGTAGACATTTTAACAGCTTAAATCTTGTTGGCTTTCAGTGAGACTTGGACCTGAAGAAGAGCATTTTGGTCCTTAAAGCTTTTTCAAAATCTTTTCCAACTATACAGTTGGTCTGGTATCTTTTATTGATTAAAAAACTTTGCCTCATATACTTCCTGTACCATGACTACTGCAACCTACTACCACCCAGGTCTTGTGCTCTGTTCTGTTACATGTTTAAATCAGTTTCTGATTACTTAAATCAGTTTATGTGTAACTTCTGTCTCTAACCCCAGAGATTTATATTTTCACATCAACCCAGCAAATTAGGGATGCCAAATGTAGGAATACAAGACTGCAATACACGAAAAGGTTGCAACACCAGGACAACTTCAAGGTAGTGGAGTAGAACAAGGGAAAAGGATGGAAGTGAAGAAAAGTTGAGAACTGGTTCACAGTGCTTCCACTTGGCAGAGGTCACAGTAAAGATCAGTTTACAAACAGACCCTCCTTTCTAACTTTGATCTTCCCTGCACCTGTTATCCCTGGCTCCTTACATCCTCTTCTTTGCCTCTCAGAAGGAATTGAGGTTCTGATGAAACAGGGAAAAAAAATCTTGTTTCACTAGAAATAGGTGACTAGAACTGCCTCTGTAAATATGGCTATCTGATAACTGTAGTTGATCCAGTAACCTCACAAATGCTCATACCCTGACATTAGTTTCAAAATTCAAGTTGCTAAACTCAAATCACCTTGTGCCTAACATCAGACCATACAGTTAGGATTGATGTGCCAGTGACCTTGCATTGGCCTGGTCCTTCATGTTGAACCAGTGGGCTGGATATGTTGAATCAAGTGCCTGTGCCTTGTCATCGCTGTTTCAAATTAAAAAGGCAAAGCAGTGGATGAAGGAAAGAAGAGTCTAGGTGTGCAGAGGGTTCCCATTTCTTTCCTCCTTCTCTCCTGCATCATTACTTTTCCTCATGGCTCTTCAGGTAGGAGAATGTGAAATGGGAGCATCAGTATAAGCCGGTGCCTGACAGATTTCTGAGGTCCATCTGCCAAGAGGTGGTTCAGCCTAGGATTCCCTGATTTGCCCTCCTTCTTCAAAAGTAGTACCTCTAAGTGAAGGTGAGCAGAAGGTAAGAGAGTAAGTTTGCTACCTCCATCTCTTTCTATCTGCAGTGGACAAAGGGAGACACTTTCTCACCAGTTTCTCACCACTTCTTCCCTAGCCAAAATGGCCTGTCAGTTCTATTGCTTAGTTTTTCATAGTGGAGGGAAGTCGGGGGACCACGGAGGCATCACCACAGAAGGCCATGTTCTGTGTGGTGTTGGTTGCATCAATTGCTGACTCCTTTCAGAAGTGTTTGTTTTATTGTGCCTGCTGTGCATCTCCTGTATCATGCCCTACTGGTGCTACAATTTACTCCAAGATCTCAAGAGCTGGGGTAGAATATTGCCACCAAAGCTAGTGAGCTTCCTTTACTATTTTAATTCTTTTTAATCTTGTGGTTCAGTCAGAGCATGGGTATATGCAGTAAAGAAAGTTACCTTGTTTTTTAGGGCTCGACTGTGCAAGTGACTGAATGATTTCTCAGAGGTGCCCTCCATTTTAAATTCTAAGTCTATTATGTTTTTCATTTAGATACTAATTTTCCATAGCAGTGCCTTTTGACATGGCTGGCAGCACATCCTTTCTAGTTCACGAGAGAAGAAGATTGCATTGATGTAAAATCATGCATCGGGTCAGGGTTTCCTTTGTGTTTCTTTTATGTTCAGAATATCTATTCAAATTTCTGGGGAGTACATTGCATGAATGGTTTGGATTCTGTTTACTATGCCAGTAATATTAAAATCTAAAGTTCCAGTTAAACCAGCTAGACTTAGCCTTCTTTTTCAGTTGTTTCTTGTTATGAGTGGTTGGCTAGTATTGCATCCCAGGAACTGCCACCAGTTTTAAGCAAAATTTGATGAAAAAACAGATGTAGCAGATACTTTTCAGTCTTGGTATGTAAATTTAAGATGGTCAAAGGCAGTCCTCTGTGCATGTGGCTCCCATATTAGAATAATACCACGTATCTACATCCCAGGTTCCTTAACTGGTAAGGGACAGCAGGATGTGTCATGCGCTTGGATATTGATGCAGTTCTGGCATAGTTAAATAGGATTATCAAGAACTTGAAAAATCATGTCTGCAGGCCTGGGTGAAAAATTATTTGTGACTTTTCAGCCCCTTTATCTTTGATAGATATTCTTTTCCTTGTGGGTTTATTCTTTTTCTCTTCTCTAACATGTTACCTCCATCAATTCCTATTTCTTTGTTTCTTTCCCTTTGTTGTGCTCTTTACATCCTTTTGGATCTCTCCCTTATTGCATTGTGCTTTTTACTGGCTCTTTTGTCTCTCCTTTATTTTTCACTCCCACTCACCCCTTTAACCTTCTTTCTGCTGCCTTCAGGTGCACCTGGTATCAACTGAAAAGGCTCAATTTCTTCCTTCTCAGAAACTGAACTCAAGAGCTCTTACAAGATTAAGTCTTGGGTGCCTCCTTTTAACTTAGAGCCATTTTAAGCTTAGGGTTATGAGCTCTAAGGAGTCTGTAGTCACTGCAGGTATCTCTAATAGTGACACTGGGTATATTACAACACTGTACACTGTTGTGTTGTGTTTGTAGGCTGTGCTTGTTAATGTAGTATTTAAATTCTCAAGCAGGTTTAACAATATTTTTGAGCTCCTCAAGGACTAACATGGCTACTTAGTCCATGTCACAAATGCAGAAGTAAAGCCATTCTGTTCTTGGTGTCTTGTAATGTATATTGATGCACTAGAGCAATTTGTAAAGCATTTTGCATGTCGTGCTGTCCTGAGAGAGAAAATAGGAAATGAAAAGGTCACATGGATTTGTTTGGTTTATTATTATTATTATTTATTGTTCTTAGTATTATATTGCTAGCAATACCCAGCTCCAAAATGCTTTTAGTGTTAATCTTCAGAACCTTCCTCTAGGTACACAACTGTTGTTTGTATTGTGTAGAGGTACAAATGGGAAGGCTCAGCTGACTTGCCCTGACAGAGGGGTCAGCTGAAGAGTACAGAATTAGTAAGCAGGCAAAAATATTGTAGTATTGAATTTATGTGCCAGTTGTTTCTGAACAAGCCCTGGCTACAATAATGTTTGTAAACTATGATACTTCAAAAGGAACAGCTGATACCATATTTTATTATGTATAGCATTCCTCAGAATATAAAATACACCTTGTTTTTGAAAGGCAGTAGGATGAAAAAAGGGAAACAAAGATTTTGCCTTGTAGTATGGGCAAGGCCCAGTAACTGAGTAGTAACAGGTAGGGAGTGCATCCTGCTCTTCAGCCTGCTGGCAGCTCTGCATACTGGCTTGGGCCTTTGAACTGACACCCTGCACCAGCTTGATCTGTGCCTAGGGCTCTGCTCCAGGTCAGGACCCATGCACTGGGTCTGACCATGCAGTGACTCCATGTGCTGGCTTGATCTTGTCTTTTGGGTCTGAGGCTGGACTGACCCTGAGTAGTGGGTTCAGGGCTGCATGGCAGGCCATATTCTTCAGCTGGGAGGCTTCCTATGTGTCTGGGAATTTGGCAGCAGGACATCATTAATTGTTGGGGCATCCAGAGCCAAGGCAATTAATGCTGCACTGGTTGCTTGCCACCAAATTTCTGGACCCATGGGAATCTGTATTTCTCATATATAATATGTACCCCAATTTTCCCAGACTGGTTTTTGGAGAAAAAGTATTTGTCTTATGTGGGAAAACTTGGTATTAAATTTGACCTGCTCTTTAGAACAGGTACCACATTTTTTCTTTAATTTTAATTATAGAAATGAGATGGTAAACTACATGCAGCTGATGTTTCAAATGCCAATCTCAAACACAGCACCTAATTGGCTAAACCAAGAATAAGTTATTAATCAAGAGTTTCTTATCTGCTATAGAATGCCGTTCTTCTGAGAGTGATTACCCATAGAAGCAATATGCGCTATGGCAAACATCATTCTACCGCATAGCTATCTTCTAAAGAGAGGAGAAAAACATGTAATCACTTTGTGATTAAAAGTGCTAATAAGTAAATCAAGGAGAGAGTTTTTCTGTTTACAAATAATAAACAGCATAGAGGGTATCTAGAGCCAGGCAATCCTGAGATCATTATGTAGTGTCTATGTATTGCTTGCCAGAATGTCTTTTTCTGGAGTCATTAAAGCATCAGTTACTTTGACACATTATCTACAAAGGGCTATAGACATTTGGCATGTGCCTCCGCCCCGCCTTTTGATATATTGTGATATAAAGGTGAGAGAGGCTGGGTTTGATAGATTTTTTTCCCTTTGTTTTACCGTATATTTATTAGAAAATTTAAGTCTGGTCTTCTGTGAAACACTTCTTGGTGGCTATCGTTTGTCTTTTGTGAACTTTCACATCATAACTGAAAGGGGCTGCCAGTGCTAAAACTAACAAATATGGCATCTTGACTCTGGTTGAGAAATGTAAAGGGGAATCTGGAGGGAGGCTCTGAGTGTAGGATTGGGTGCCTTTTGCCAAGCTACAGTAGTCTTAGCATTGCTGTAACACTATTAATAGCACCAAGGTGCCAGAGCAGTTTTGGTTTTAGCAAGCAGCAAGGATCTTATATAAAAGCTTACTGTGGAAAATAGTCTTGGATAAAAGCAATTATCAAGCTAAACTGTGGCATAGACTCCCCAAATTGGTTTGGGACTTCAGAATGACAAATTTGAGAAACCAAAGATATTAATTAGGGAGGCTGACTAGATTTGGAAGCTCAAGGACTTAAATGAAGAAGCAATGTGGAATTATTTTAAGTCAAAAGCACCAATACTTAGTATTTGCATCTCAAAGAAGAGGAACCAAATTGTCAGGGAGGGCTACTTGCACCTTAACAAGCACCTTAAAAAGGACATTAAAGAACAGGCAAAGCATCAACAAGGAAGGGGAAAGGGGATTGATTTGTAAAGAGAGAGAGAGATTTCAGAAATTGGAAGTAGAACAAGAATGTTTTTGAGTTGCAAAGAACATTAAAACAACAGCAAATGGTTCTTCAGTTACATAATAAGGAAGAAGTTAAGAAAGGTTTGGGTCCCGGGGTGGCCGTGATGCCCCCTGGTGACCATGCAATTCCTGCCCCAGCTGTTACTCTAATGGCTCTCACCTCCTTTACTTGCCTGCCATGCCTTTGATGTTATTAATATTAGGAGGGAGGCTGCCTGAGGGACCTAGAGTGAGCCTGTGGTTGTTCCAGTGTTGGGCTTTGACCTTCTCAGCCTCTGCCCTTCTTGCTGTTGCTGAGGCCTCTAGCTATAGTCCACTGACCGGACCAAGCTTTGGAGTTCCCAGCTTCTTGTCCAACTTCCAAGGCTTTATCTCTGCCCTCTCAGGCTGCTGAGCCTCCCTGGGCTCGCAGGGATCGTCCATCATGGGCTTTATGGGATTATGCCTCTGGGTGTGTTTTGTGCACCCCTTGCAGGCACTGTAGGTTTGCCTCTCTCTGGCACCACGGGATTGCTGATTCCCTCCATAGGTGTTATGGGACCTCCAAGCTACCCCTCATAGTTCCCCCCCAAACCACTGGGTCTTATTTCAGTATCTAGTCCCTCCTGGGCACCGGAACTTCCTGGTTCTGCCAAGGCATCAGACCAAACTGAAACCAACACATCAAACACAAACGCCTGTGGTTGTAACAAAACTACTACCCAACCCTGAGTCCTAATCAGCTGCTAGCCCTCGGCTTCCCCAGCTCTCTCAGGGGCTAGCGCACTCAGTTTGGCTCTCGGCCGTAAGTAGGGCGGCCATCATAGAGGACACTCTGGTTTTCTGCTACTCTGTCCTCTGCCCTCTATGGATACAAACCCTGAAGAGAAGAGAAAAACAGAGGACATAAAGGCATCCAGTTTCATATTGACAGAGGACAACTGGACTGTCCTCTGTAATGGCCACCTTAGCTGTAAGCACCCCTGCAGAACTCTTCGCTGGTCAGCCTCCAGGTCCAGACTGCCTGCTTTGGCTCTTGCCCTGCCTTATATGTCTCAGGCGCTGCCTCCTTCCAGTCAGGTGACCCTCCAGTGCTGCCTGCAGGTACCTTCTAATTAATCCTATTACTTGGGCTTCATGGCAGCCCAGTTGCAGCCGAGCCCTGCCTGCCCTACATGGCTCCCCCTAGTCTCTTTGTCTCTTAAAGTGAAACAGCATCTCAAGCTGTCTGTCACAGAAGTGGATCTGCTAAAAAGTGAAAATGGGGTAGAATCAAGGGCAATCTTACCCTTATGTTCTGAATGGATGCTTTGCTTCACTCTTCAATAAAGATGTAGATGTAAATTTGGATAATAGTAGGGTACTAAATGAGAATGAGGATATAGTACTAGAAATGTTCACACTATGCTTGTAAGACAAAATGTGGTACTACACTGTGGGGCTAGGATAATCCACCTTCTTTATTAAATTTGCAGAAACTACTGTCAATTCAGGGATAGAACCCTGTGATTGGAGATTAGCATATATAGTGTCTGTATTAAAAAAGTGTTAATTAGATAATTACAAGTTTAATAGTTTGACTTCAAGTTCTTAGCACCAGGTATGCATGAAAAGAATCATTCAGAAATACTGGGGTGGATAGAAAACTGGACAAATTTCAGGTGGCTTTATCCAAGTTAGCTTGTATTAGGCCAATCGAATATCGTTCTGTGATAGGATATCTGGCTTCCTAGACAAGGGCAGTATAGTGAGCCTATCTTGATTAAGCTGTGTTTAGTGCTGTGCCTTATAAGAAATTCTTGGTTATCCTGGAAAAGACAGGGATTAATAATGTTATTGTAAAATGTTTAAGGAGGTGGCTCAAAGAAAGATTTCAGTGGTTTACTAGTTGTGTTCTTCAGAACTAGGTCTTAGACCCAGCCTGTTTACCATAATCATTAGCAGCATTGGTGCAAGAGCTAGATGTATACTTATGAAATTTGTGGATAACATAAATTTGGATGTTGCCAATGTGGAGAAGAACCAAGTTATTATGGAGATGGAAGTCAATAGTGCTTGTAGTAGAGCAGTAGGGGTGGCATGAAGTTTAGCAATATGTAATTTTTTAGCAATTTTCATCTTCACTGACTGGCTTCCTTGCATGGATATTAGCCTTTGGATTCTTTACTATTCCTTCCATCCAGGAAGATCACACACCAACTGCAGATGCTTCCTCAGCCTGATGAAGGGTATTTATACTTGAAAGTGTGGAAAGAAGAATTTTTCCAACTATTTGAGTCAGTCTAATGAAAAATATCAGAGTTACCCAAAGAACCTTGTCTGCATATGTCCTTAGACCAACACAGCTACAACCTACACCCCTATAGCAATATGAAATGTATTTGGAGTCTAACTGCACCTGTAAGCTCTTGCTGCGTAGACTTAGTGTGTATTAATGCATGTATAGGGTTGGATCTGGGTCGTATTAGTCAAAACAAACCTCACAATGAAGCTAGGCAGATTGCCCATTTAAGGGCTAGATTGCTTGGGGCTGAGTAGCCAGTTGAGGTGTCAGACCTAAGTGACAAGGGGTTAGCTGGTTCCTATAAGTGCTGAGTTAGTAGCATAACTAGGGGTTGTTGAGGGGGCACCTGCCCTGGGTGCCAAGTTAGGAGGGGTGCCAGAATCACTACCCCACCTCTGTGGAGACTGTACCTGGCAGTATTGCTATGATAGGAACTTCAAAACAGTCCTTGGCTACAAACAAGTTTAAAACAGTCCTTCTGCTTTAAGAACAGCAGCTGGGGTAGGCAGAGCATGTGTACCAGTAGCAGTAGCACAGCTGGGACCAAAGAGTTCCTGGTGTGGGTAAAGAGTGCTGTCCTTCACCCCACTCAGAACCCATGCATACCCTACCCTTTGCTCTTGGATCCCATGCCCCCTATTCCCATTCTAGGATCCCTTGCTCCCTGCCCCGGCTCTCAGAACTGTGTCCCCCTGCCTCCCTCCTCCCCCCGGCTCTCTTGCTGGTTTACCCCAGACAAGAACTCTGTTACCCGCCTCGGGGAGGTTATGCAGGATGGAGGTTGGCGCTTGTGGGGGTCTGTGGAGCAGAGAGAGGGGCACAGATGAAAAGGCTGCCAATCACATGCCACCTGTTTTGGATAGGGGAATAGTTTTCTTGTTCTGTATTATTTTGCAGATGTTTGTATTTAACATAAGAAGGCATGCTCTGAGGAAAGGGTTTAAAGAAACTTTGTCAGTCCTTCCTGGGCAGGGAGGTAACCCTCTAGCCTATGATAAACTGCAGGAGTTGGGCCTAGCATCTTTGCCTGACTCTCAGCATCAATCATGGCCAAGTGTCAAATCTCAGTAAAAGTAAATATTCCCTCTTGTCTCTGTCTCATTCTCTGCCAAAATAATACATTTGTGCTCTCCCTCAGTAGGCTCAGTTTTGGGGATGTACACAACAATATATAAACCTGCTGTCAAGCTAGCAGCCTATGACTTAACTACATCCCCATGTGGAGAGAGAGGCACTAATTGACTTGTCATCTGATAAATGAGATTTACCTTCTTGTGCTGCAGGGGGAGTTCAGCTCAGTAGTCGGATAGGAAGAGCTGAAAGTTAACATTCCTGGTCCCTTTTTGTGCCACTATGTGACATTGCAAGGTGCTGGTATGTTTGTTTGATTGATTTCTATATTGCCTTCCAAAAAGGCACAGGGTGGCTTACAATAAGAATGAACAGGTAGAATAAATAATAAAACAGTACACCAAAACTTAAATGTGTCTGCAGAAAGTCTGCCCAAATAAGTTCTTACACCACTTCCAAAAGATATCCCAAAGATGTCTCTGGCAGGCCTCAAGAGGGTTCAAAGCTGTGGACCAAGAATGACTTCCCATGTAGTTTTGCCACGCAAACTTGGAGCAACAATAGTCCTTGTGGGGGTTTACTCTCAGCTGACCTGATCATGATTAGAAAGGAGGTAGTCCCTTAGGATGCAGTTAGGTAAGCAACTAATTTTCTCCTTTGAGAGGTTTTTACCCTGTACTTCTCCAGCACCTTGACAAAAGGGAAGAAGCCCAGTTTTAGATAGGAGATAGTCACCCTACCCAGTAACATGGGGCTAGTAGTTATGAAGAGAAGTAACAGTATTCCTTCCCTCCTATAACAGAAGAGGGAGTTGGGGTAAGAACAGCATGGTAAAAAAAGCTTAGTTCTGTGAATTCATGAGAAATGGGTAAAATTCATGAATATGTTTTCATATTGGATCTTACTGTACTTGCACTTCATTGAACTATAAGATATTCTGATATGTTTCAAAGAAAGCATGGAATGAGATTGAAGAAGACAATAGATATTTGGTTACAGCAAATTAGTGCTTTCCAGATTTTCTTCATAACTAAGTCTGGCCAAGTACTAATATTTTATACTGGCCCACATATGCCAAATCAGGTTCCCCCAGCCCTGGTCCTGGCCTGGGCAAGCCAGCTGGAGCCTGGGCCCTGATGTGCCAGATAGGGCTGCCCTCAGATCCCTATACGCTAGCAGGATCCCATACGCAGGGCTGTGTCAACTGGTCTGCAGGCCTTGGAAATTTGGCAGTGGGGAAGTGGTGGTCACAGTAATTGCCACTGCCCCCCATGCCAAATTTCCCGACCCCAGGATCCTGGCCTGTGGGCTGGAGGTTGAGCACCCCTGTTTTAGGGTGCTTTTTGTTTTGGGTCTTGTTTGAGTCTGTGCCATTTTAAGACTGGAAAAGGTTGGACAAACTCAACACTGCAGGCTACAGAGAGGGATAGAAAATGCTTTTGTCTTTAGTCTGGAGCTCTCCCTCTAGGGAACAAACCCCAGTGTTGGTTCTGTCTCATTACTTCAGTCAGATAATGAGAGTTTTCCGGCCAGCTCATTATTTGAATTGTTGTCATTTTGCTGTTCTCAGAATTGTTAGTATTTCATTTTTTTTCTGTATCCTTAACAGAGCAGCTTGCACATCTGGAAAACCAAACTGGAAAAAAACAATTTTTATTGAACTCATTAATATTGAGGGTTCCTTTCTGCCCTAAGTGACATGAGCAATGGCAAATCCTGTTTAAATAAATGGGAGTTTTACCCATTTAACTGAGGGCCTAAGGGGATTATAAAAATCTGATTCTGATCTCCCTTCAAATGCACTTACTTTACTGTAACATGAACTTCAAAAATATTAGTCTTGTTTCGTAATTTTAAAGGAGATAAGGATTAGACTTTAAATGCTTAGCTTTAAATAAGGCATATAAAAGTATTACACAACTTGTTTGCATTGATTTGATATATTGTAAGCTAATTCTGTAGTGTAGGGACCCAAGGCTCTTGGGAACTGAGATTATATTCAGCGTGTAAATAAAGCTTGGTATATTAAAGATTTAATGGCAGATATTAGGAATCAAAATTTCTCCTTGTTTAACAAATATTTGTCAAGATGATGGGTTGTTTAGCTCCATTCCATGTGGCTTCTCTTTAAAATATTGTACTCCTTGTGATTACAAATATAAAATAAGTTTTTTGTTTAAATCATTAATTGAATATATATCCGGTTCTAATTTAGAACGGCAGATTTTCACCATTTTTAAGTCTGACTTCTTTCTGAATAGAATGCAGGCAGTGTTTGTTCCCTCTGGCTCCAAGCTACTGTATCACTTTAAGTGAGGTAACCCTGCCCCCACCCTTCAAGACCTGCATGTAATTTTTTTACTGACATACAAAAGATGAATACTGTTAATTACCTCTTATTTTCTTGCATGCTGTTTTGTCTAGTGGAGGTGGGAATACAGGGCATTTTATACATCTGCTCTGGGAGATGGTGTTGTGGGGGGAAGAATTTAATTAGAGTGGCTCCAAGAGCCACTCTAATTAAAGCACCTTCAATGTCATGTGTATCAGCATCGCTATGCTGAAAAACGATGGTGGGGGCTCTTTAACTAAAGCTTTTTCAATGAGCATTAATTAAAGCACCCCTGCTGCCATTTTTCAGTGCAGAGACACTGATGCATGTGACTCTGGATTACTCAATTAATCGACTAATTATAGCACGTCAGAGCAGCCTCTATATAAATATATAAGTGCGCATTGGTTTTCACTTTAGTTTTGTAAGACTAAAATTCAGGTCCACATGTTCCTTGTTTCTTTGATTTATTTGAATATTGTCAGAAGCATTAACAGATTCCTACCATTTTGTAATAGGTTTATATTGTAACCATCTGCTTTGAGTTGACTAAATACTTGTAATAGAAAGCCCTGACTTGTATCCTTTCATTGCTGTAGTTTATTATAAAGGTCTGAGGGGTTTAATTTTTGTGGGTACTTTATTTTAGAAGGTTGAACCACACTTTTAAAAATATATTATCATAACAAAAGATTTATTAGAAAGAAGAAAGCAGGTACATAAATATGCAATAGGTTTGCCTTACCTATGCATGTACTTTTATAAAGGCTGCAGTAGCTAAAACTGTTGCCCCGGGGACATGGTAGATGACATATTATCAGACTTAGGTCATCTGTGGGTTGATATGGGAATGTTTGAGTTCTCCATAAAAATGCTTAATAACTGCACCAGTGGGACTCTGGTGAAATAAATATTGTGCCCCAGCTTTTGCTGCTAAAGCTCTTCTTTTGGCCCATGATTCAGCATGCTTTGAGATCCTTTTAAGGGCATTATGGGATGCTTCACAATATGGTACTAGGTATGCAGACACCTACACATGATTTAGAAGAAAAACTCAGAGAATTTCAATAGGAATCCATAACGTGAAATATACTTTGACCTGTTGTCTTTCTGAGTTCTTTGCAACAAAAGAATCACTCTTTTATTTTTTTGTAGTCCAGAAATCAGTGAAAGTGAAGAGCTGGTATTTTCCTAGGGGTGTCTTGAGTCTAAAAAGGTTGAGAACCACTGCTCTAGATTAATAGCATGCAGCTGTCAGCAAAAATTGGGGGCTGAATGTGTCAAATTGATTTATATTTTTGTAATTGTTCTGTGTAGGACATCTGGCTCTAACTGATGGTATTTATGATATTTGAGTTTGTGTTCTGTATCATGGTAAATGCAAGTTCTAGGTTGAAGTTCTTTATTACTGTCTTACCACATGTTGACAGTGCAAGAAGTGATGGTAGGATACTACAGCAGCACTGCTGTTTCTGCCTTAAGCAAGACCAGGGTCTACCTATTTCAGTTAAACCAAACAGCCAATAAGAGCATGCAGAAGCATGAACTACTCTATGGGGGTACACATGAGAGACGGTTGCTGTACCTTTGGCATACTTGCTGTTGTATCAGGAATATAGGGAGAGAGGGCCTGAGGCTGTGTTTTCTTCCCACTTCCTTCCCTAGCCTTCCCTCTTCCTCTAATTAATTATTATTATATCTTTACACAGTCAAAAAATTTGTTGCAGTTTTGCAACTCTCAGCATCAGTAACTTGTTTAATTTAATTTACCCTAATCTGGGGGTGTCAATGATATAGCCTGCAGATCCCTATCATACGGCCTGCAGTGCTGCCTGTGAGTATGTAACTCGGGGGCGGTCAATTATTTTGGGAAGAGGGACACTTACTTAGTTTTGGCAAGCCAGCAAGGGCCGCATGACAGGCAGATAAATATTAATTTTCTAAATTTTTTAGGGGCCCCATGGGCCAGATAGAATGGCCTGGCGGGCCACATTTTGCCCACCCCTGATCTAACTGAAACCTCATGCTGTATGCCCAGACTAGCCCTACATGAAGTATGAGCCACCCCTGTCCCTGTGCACTGCATATGGAGCTGGTCTGGCATGTGCGACATGTGGCACATAGGGCTAAAGCCAGAGCTCATACTGGATGTGGTGGACAAGGCCAGTCTGTCTGCCTATCCCAGTGAAATTGGAGAGAGACATGCACACAGACACCACTCAGCATTAGCTAGTATACCACATGCTGTCTATGGTCCGTGCTGTGGCAGAGAGGAGGAAGGGATCTCTGCTTAAGCAGTGAGTGGTGAGAGGTGGGGTGTGAGGAAATGGGGAAGACAGTAGACCCTGCTGTGCCTGCAAGTCTGTGCTGAGCTCTAGCCAGGGAGCAGAGGGGAGGGGCCAGCCCTGCTGTGGAGCAGAGAGCCTCATCCAGCCCAGAGAGCATACCAGGATGCTGTGGGAGTCCGATTTAACTTAAACCAGCAAGGGATCTGGGACAGACATAAACCGGTTTGAGCCAAATCAATTAAATCTGATACTACATTCAACCAGGTTAATCTCAAACTTGTTTCAGCCATTTTCAAACTGGTTTATTTACACTGAACATCTGTTCCGTTACAGGTTTCAACCAGTTTCTGATCACTGAAACCAGTTTATGTGTAATGTCTATCCCTAGCCCTGAAGTCTAGAGTACTGGTGCTCATCTTCTGGTCTGCAGGTTATATCTGGCCCTCAGAGCTGTGTCATCTGGCCTGTGGGGGCTCCCTTGCTGCCACCTCTGTCTTGTTGCCAAATTTCTAGACTGAAATCAGTACTAAATTAATTAATTTAGCTAAAATTACCTCAATAAGAGCATTCTCAACAAGGAATTGCCCCAATGAGAGCAACTCAGCAAGAAAGAATATAAATTGCTTTCACTTTCTCAAGGTTATGACTTTGTTTGCTAAAATTGGAGGTTTAGTTAACATCCTGTCTGCTTGCATTAAACAAAAGTAGAGGAGAATTGAAGAAGAGAGACAGAAATTAAGTGAGAGAGGAGATGGGTAGAATGAGAGGGACAGGGGGGAACTCTTAGCCTAAGCAGTAAGCACCTGCAATTATGTGCCCTATGCAGCTGTACCCATACTGCATAAAATCACAGCTTTGTTGGTGTATTCTCCACTAAATGTCCTATCTGTTCTATCTTGCACACTTCACTTGAACATACTTTCTTGTCAGAGGCTACGTGTAAAAGCCGTTACATTATTTTATTCTCTCATCTTGTGTTAATTTTAAACCTGTCTTCTCTGTTAGTGTTCATTGTGGGTTTGTGCCCTTGGATCTTCAGGTAGCTTATTTCTTGGTCTCCACCTCTTATCGCCTCTTGTTTACTTAGTTTCTCCTTACCTTACATTCATTTCTCCTTATAGGACCTCCTTGTACCTTTCCCTTCCCACATTTCAGGTGTTGAAACCTCCTTTTGGCAGTTGGTTTTGATCTGGAAACTAGATAATATCCTAGTCATCCTGTTACTTCTTCCTCATACTGCACTATTATTTACATCTGCCATCACTATATCCATGTATTGTTCCATGCCTATGTGGGAATCTAGAAAGTGTTCAACAGCTTGGGAGAAAAAAAAAGACAACTTTTTGGCAAATACATTGTTTTAAGTTCATGTTCTTTCAGACAGGTTAGATTAGATACAGCGCTCTGGTCTCTCCAGTCTCATAAGGTAAAGTTTCTGAGTAGTGATGGGGCGGGGGTTGTGCTCTTTGTGTTTCCATTCATATCTGGTTTGAGGATCAGATATGTGGCCAAAAAAATCAGGGAGAATATTATCTGGCACCAGCAGACCTGTGAAAAGGAAGGAAGAGTTCTTTCCTAGTGCCTTTTTTCTTACTTCCCTTTCCTCAAGTAATAATAATAAAAACTTCTCCCGAGTGTAGTGGGACTATAAAGAGAAATAACTTCCACACTTGACATGGACATGAATAAGATGCAGTGTTAAAGTACTCTGAAAAATAAGAACTACTGAGACTGTTAGTGGGTTGGTGAAAGATTAGTTAGATTTTATTCCAGACGTCGCCACAAACTTGCTGTGTCACCTTAATCTTTTGGTGCCTTCGTTTCTGATCTGTCTTCACGATGGGGCTGCTGCTATTTGCTTACCACGCAAGGTTTTGTGTTTGCCTGAATGTGATACTCTCTTAAAAGGTCCTATAAGAGTGAAGGGTCTGTTTGTGTTCAAGTTTTCTGGTTTAAAAAAAAAAAAAAGAAGCTATAGAGTCATTTTACTTAAACTAAAAAAAATTTTGAGTTTGAGACGTTAACCTAACTTGCCATTTGTGTGGTGTGCATATTTAGGATAGCTGCTTCCTGTTCTTACGAATATGAAGCAAGTAGCTTCATTGTAAGTTGAAAAATAGTGTTTTCATCTTTATTTGCCTTGGTACAAGCAATGGGTGTTTTGTGAAGATAGAAAAAAGAATCTGTCATGTAGTTCAGAGGCAAACATTCCTCATCCCAATCTGAGCCTGCTTTTAAAATGATTCATCTTAATAAGGAAGCAGTTCTGGCAGTCAGTGAGGCCTGTATTTGAGAGGTATGCAAGAGCAGGTAATTGCCAGTGTAATGTGTTGGACAATATAGATTGCTTGGTATTTCTTTGTACAGTGGTGTGTGTACCCTGATGCCTTGGTAACTCAAAGATTCAGAAGACATGGACTTATATTAGATTTCCTCTTCCTGTGTTTTTCAGGCAGTGAAAGAAAATTAACTACTAAATGGATGTTTGAGACTCCAGGATGTCACTGATTCCTCATTTATCTGAACTAGAGGATCTTAATTCTCACTGGGAGAACTTGCTTTCTGTTTCTAATCAAATTGATACTTACAAAGCTGATTTGCAGAACTGTGAAAACTATTGCAGGGGCCTAACTATAGAAAATAAGGCTTAAAGCTTTGAATATAAAGCTGAGAGAACTGGATCATGGAAACTTGAGGACTGTGGATGAACTAAACCCTCAGGTTTTTCAAGATCGTTTAGAGGAAATATTGCCTGCTAAGAGCAAAATGCTCTTCCCCCCTACATGTGGGCGTGGCCTGCAAAAGCATAGCCCTTATTGGGAGAGATTTCTCTGTATGCTCATCAGTGGTGATGGGTTTTGGGTTGTAGCTGTGCTGGTTTACTCAGTTGGTCTAATAAAATATATCACATCTACTCAAAGAACCTTACCTGCTCATCAGTGAGACATTTCTTTCTCAGCTGGTGTTTGTAGATCTTGACACCCTGTCTTTCATTGGAAAGTTTTGGGTGGGGAGGATATGGAAAAGTGATAAACGTAGTGGGGAGGTCCCATTATTATGGAAAAGTTGATGAGACTATGTGAGTGCTCACCTAGGGTATTAGTGGGCAGTAGCATCAGGGCAGTGATCTGATCTTGTGTGGTTCAAGAAAAAAACAGAATTTGAAGATAGTGGAGGAGGTACTTATAGAGACTGAATAAATTTGCAAAGCAAATCTGCTGTCTTTAACCATGCCTCATTTGTTTTTTGTTTTTGTTTTTTTACACATTAGGGAAGACAAGTTTTTGACTTGTAATCATCTAGATTATACCAGCTTCCAGAGGTTTAATTTTTGAGATGTCAAAAGCTTGCCTGTAGTGGGATTGTTATAGCTCAAGATACTTGCAGCTCCTTTTAAATGGAGTTGGAGAAGCTGAGCAGGGTAGTGCAGTGTTCAAAGTGGTCGTAAGTTGGGGTTGTGGCCAGGATAACTAGTGAATGCACATCCTGTTGGACAGCTTCTGATAATGAGGAGCTTTCTGTTGTATGCACCTCTTATTGCAAGTGAAAGTTTTCCTTGTCAGGCAGAGTGTTTAGTGCCAGTGTGTGATCATTGCCAGCCTACTCCCATGAGCTGTAGAATGGCCTGCTGATTTTGGATATTAGAGCTGAAAACTTGTGTAAGAAAACTGAGGACTAGCGTAGCCTCAGATTTCTACTGCTCCATTTGACTTCAATGAAAGAAAATTAAGCATTTAAAACTTGATTTTTGTCCTTGGGTACCAAGCTGATTTTAGTTGTTATAGTCCTTTATAAAAAGGGGATGTGGCTAAATTAAAGGCCTTGTTTCCATAGAGCAGGGGTGCTCAATCTCTGGCTTGCAAGGCTCTCCATGGGGCAGGAAAATTGGTGGCAGGGGCCCTGTTGGATATTACTGTCAAGTCGCAGCCTGCCCACTGACTCCTACTTCACACAGTCACATAGCCACTTATTGGTGTGCGTCTAGCATTGATCCTGGGCGCTGAATATTACTTGTACTCGTGAGAATGGTCACATGACTTCTTTGCCATGTAGCTTGTGTAACAGGAATTGAATGGAAGTTTTCAAGGCAGTGCTTACTTCCTAGTACTGTCCAGCACAATGTAGACGTGCACAAGGGCAGATCCTCCTCTGGTGGATCTTGGCACTATGAGGACAGTGGAGCTGCATGGTACCAGTTGAGAATCTGACCTGATCTCTCCTAGTCCTAACTTGGAGGATTTACCAGTCTTAAAGGAAAAGAGAAAGTTAATGAGTATGAAATTGATTTGACTGATATATTCCTTTGACAGGCATAAGAGATGATCTGGCAATTTTGTTTTTTATCAGTTAAGATTTCTGTAAGCTAGGAAATAAGTGTTGTCAAATAATTTTCATAGTGGTTTCTCTTTCACTGTAAATGAAAAATGAATGAGTATTATCTTAGACCAGACAAATCCATTTTGGTGCCATTTCAGGAAGATTTACTTCCACCTGGCCTGACCAATGTGTTTTCAAATGTTTTTGTCTAAGACTTTTGACCTGCTTTCTGTGCTAGTTAAAGGGGAAAATCTTAAAAACCATTTTAAACTCTGTTTCAGTTCCCTAATTTGGAAAAAGCTAGAGTCCTTAGATGGTACTACCTAGTAACTAAGGCTGCATCACCACTTTGGAGAATTAGGTTCAATATTATAATTGTTTATTCTTATTGAATAGGACCTGGTGTTTTGAGTCATCTGCACTTGATGGGGCTGTTCACATCACTAATCTGTCCTCTTTGTAGAATTATATTGAAACATTTTGTATTTTGATATTCTGTTTCTGTGTTTTCCTATCTCCGCACTTCAAATATTCAGGAAATCTTCTAAACTGATCTTTCATTTTTTTTTGTTAACATCCCTTATAAGAATGTGTATTTTGATGTTCTTATTTTTTAAAAGCAGAGTAGAAAAAATATGTTTGAGTATAAATCCGTGTGTGTGGGGCCTATATTGAAAGCAAGTTCAGCATTTTCAAAAAGCAGTATCAGTTGTTGTGTGCAATTTCATTAAGCCTGCTTTTGCTTTTTAGCAAACAAATCCATTTGGCAGAATGCCATAAACCTTCTGGTGACTTTAAATTGATCTCTGTTAGTTCAGCATATGTTGGCAGAATAAATCTTAGGGTAGAATTCTCCATAGTATGAAGTTTCCCATGGCCTTAGAATCCCTGTGTACTAGCAGCCCAACATTTCAGTCTTTTTCCTTGTCTGCTTCATCATTATGCCAAGCACTAGGAGGGTTTTGGGGATTCATGAATCTACCTGGATGAAGTCGATATTCTCCTATGGTATAGGTAACAAGGTGTCTTGCTTTATTTATCATATATGGTAGGCAAAAGAGGACTTTTTAGGCAGCATCCATTTTTGATTTGTCCATTAATGATAAGTCGCATCTGCTTAGATTAATTCAGTGCTTTCTTGAACTGAGAACTGGTCTTTCATCTCATTGTACATATTCATAGAAGTAGGGCAGCAGGGTTACATTGTAGCAATTTGATGAGGAGCAAGGTGAAAAATAAACCAAAAAAATATGAGAGAGATTAAATAAATCCTATTCTTTCTACATGTATGGATTCTCTGCTCCCTATTTTTACTCAAAATTGCTGGAAGAGTCATGTTGTCCATCTTTTGGCTTTAAATGCTTGTAGTGTTCTCTCTCTTTTTTTAAATGCAAGTATTATAATGTCTAGGGCAGATCTATTCAACTGGAAGCCTGCAAGGGGTTAAGTGGCAGCTGCCAGGCTAGCACCCAGCCACTGCATTGCTCCAGCTACAATAGGCTCCCCCTCCTTCCTTTGGCTTCCACTTTCTGCACCTGCCCCAGGGGGCGGCATGTCTGTGGGAGCTGAGGGTAAAGCTGAAGCCCCATGACAGTATGTTGCAGCAGTGGGGGATGAATGTTTATGCTATGCAGTAGGAAGGGTGGAGGGGAGAGTCTGCTTGGTGCTCAGCATGGGAGCCTGTGGCTCTGCCTGGCACCAGTTGAGGGGAATCTGACATGTTCTTTGTCCTTTTTCAGATATTGGTTTCATTTTTTGCTTTAGGTGAGAGCTGACCTTTTGTCATCTTGCAGTTATTAGGCTTCTCTCAAGTCTGTGCCTCCTATATGAGAGTGAAGCTTCTCTTCTGCCTTGTTGCCATCTTGTCTTTCGCTTTTCTGTTCTCTTATCTTATCCTCCTCTTTTGTCTATGATCTCTCCTTAGCTGCTTTTGGCTTATCTTTTTTTTTCTCCAGTCTGTACTCTATTATTCTTTTGTATGAGCTCTTCTTCATCCTTGCACTTAGTTTTCTCCTACTGCTTCCACTTTGCTCCAGTAAGAAACTGTAGGAAAACCCCCAGGTTTTCTTTTTTTTTTTAAATGCATTCCCTTCCCTT
>NW_017728907.1:2868454-2892339 GCF_001723895.1 Crocodylus porosus | reverse complement strand
CGCTTTTCCAGGCTAAAGAGTCCCATGGCTCTCAGCCTGTCATCCTAAGATCTGTTTTCCTGACCTCTGATCATGCGCGTGGCTCTCCTCTGGACTCTCTCTCTCTCTCTATGCATGTGCCTAGGCTGATTTGGATGTGTATGTGCTCAAGTTGATAGTGTGTGTGTATGCACCCAGTTGATTTGTGTGTTTGTATATGTGCAATTGTGTTACACTCTCCTGTCTAAGAGCACAATATTGAGATCCTGAGAGTTGGCCTGACCCCACAGGGCAACAAAACCAGCATATTTCTTGATGCACTTTTGTGTGTCTGTTTAGTTCAGTATAGGGGTATTCGAGTGCCTTAGCTTTTGGCAAATTCCATTTCTGAAGCTAATATCTTTGGTATGAATGTAGCACAACGAATTTCTGTTTTAATGGAAAAAGGAAAAAACAGTATATGTTAAAATAAAAAGAGAAAACTGTGTTTTGGGAGTAGGTATTTTCATGCTTCTAAAAGCACATTGCAAACAGCATAAACAAAAAGATTGATAAATAGTTGATAGCATCTTTGAAGCATTAGCATTGGACTGTTTCTGTTTACCTTACTTCTCATTCATTGACCTGTTTTATACTTGACAATGATCATATAAAAATGGGCAGTGTAAATCCGGAATAGCATAAGGGCTTATAAAAACTAAAACCAGTAATATAAATAATGTTTAATGGATTAACTAGGGTTTCATGTGCATTTTGTATTTTGTTTAAGAGGATTAATGGGGATGTCTATGCACAGGCAGTTTGACAGCAATGTGTTTTCCCTGTCTTATATCCAGATAAATATTTGTGTGACTAGATGGTTAGTGAAAAATTTTGTGGCCTGATATTCCTGAAGCTTGAAGTTCTATCTTAATCTGCAGACTATGTACAAGGCAAAAAGTAGCTGAATGATATCATCTTAGATCAGCTCTATAATTAAATTTATGTCTATTCAGTGAGGAAGCACCTTTGTAGAGGCAGCCCGCAATGCAGCCAGTTTATACCAACTGTGGTGGATTTATTAGTGATTTAGACTGAGACCATCCATCTCAATTCATGTATAGTATTTACCTGAGCTTCAGTCTAAAGTTTTCAACTTTTAATCACCAGGGCTGAATCCAGCAGCCTTAGGTTCCACTACCAATCTTCTCCCACATTTTTGTCATCCTCCCTTCTCTTTTCTCAGAACCTGATGATTTTACATACTCAGAAATTCTGTCTTATGCAAATAAATTCTATACTTCAGGTTATTACTATGTCTAACAAATCTTCTCCTCCTGTCTCTACACCACATTTGCCCATTTTGTTACACATGCTTATGTTCGTTAACTCTACTGTGTGAGATCTTTCATTGTACAAGTGTCTTCAAGTAGCAGGCCTTGAAGTAGGTTTTGCATAGTATGAGTCTCTGTGCTGCAGTCACAGGTAGTTGAACCAATGGTGTAGCTTCACTTCTTTATTAGTTCCTTGGAGCATCCAACTCTGGTGTGTAGGTGGTTGAGACATTGCCACCTTTGCTATGGTTCATTAGCCCCTGGTGATAAGACTTGGCCACTGGAATGTTCATTTTTTTTGCTGTCCGTTTTGTATTTTCTTCAGTGTCTCATTCCACATCTGTAGTAGTGTCTCCTTGAGTGTGTCATTGTGAGGTTGGGTGCTGGAAGGTCCTGCATGACTTCAAGTGCTTATGTGCTATGGGATGGTTGCATAGTGGGCGTCTCGCATCTTTATTTTGTCTTTATCATTCTATCCTGCTGGTTTTCTGATGCCAGGTGGAGTGATACCCAACAGCAGGTACACGCTGTTTATGCTGGTAGGCTTCAGACATCCTTTAATGCACTGGCAGCTTTCATTCAGGATGGGGTCAGGGCATTTAGCACGTATGGATCTCTCCCATAGAGAACATGCATACTCAGCTGAGAAGCTGAGAGCCAGAGCAGTGGCTTGGATAGCTGAGGGGCTAGCTCCCCATTTTGAGTTGGTGAGCTTATATAAAAGTTTGTTACAAGTGCTCACCTTTGCTTTTGTCTTCATGATGTTTTCTTTGTATGGGAGGGTTCGACTGAGTGTGACTCCAAGGTAAACTGGGTTTGGATAGTTGAATAGTGGGGCTCTGGACCATGTAATGGTTGGAAGCTAGTGATTGGCTTCATGTTTTTTCAGATGGAAGGCACATACCAGTAAAAGCTCTGTTATCCGGCATCCCCTGGGAATGCGGGATGCTGGATGACAAAATATGCCAGTAAATTGAGTGGCTCCGGCCACTGCTTCTCTCGCCATGTCTGGGGTGTCCCTCCACCCCTTCCGCAGCATCGCCGTCCCTCCCACCACATCATTGCCCGTCCTGTGGGGCTCGCAGGGTGGCAGGCCCTGTACAGCCCCACACAGCCTGTTATGCCCCCGGGCCATGGGGGTTCGGCAGTGCGGGCTGCTTTGTCCCCTCCGGCTGTGGAGGCTTGGAGAAACTGGAAGTGCCACAGTGGGCACTTCCAGTTTCACTTTACCTTACAAGCCGGCATGCCGGTTAGTAGAGCATGCTGGCTTGTAAAATGCTGGATAGCACAGCTTTTACTGTACTTGTGTTTTTACTGGGTTAGCATGTAATTTAGTTTTCAGTGTAGTATGAAATTAGGCCAATTAGTGCCTCAGTGATTTTTTCCAACATGGCCAAGTCAGTGTTTTGGACTATTATGTGCAGGTTGTGTGCACAGAGGAAACGTTTTGTTTCCAAATAGATTGGTTGGTCATTAATATAGATGTTACATAGCAGCAGTGGAATTATGGTACGTTGGTGGAGGCCATTAGTCTGTTGCCTGGATCTGCTTCGCTTTCCATCCAGCTTTACAAAAAAAGGCCTGTTTTCAAGCAGGGTCTGGATCAGCTCTGTAAGGTGTAGATTTTTTGCCTTTCAGGGATCTTGTGGAGGACTTGTTTGTGGTTAACTGTTTCATAGGTGACTGTTAGGTCGACAAGCGTGGCTTTGGTGGTTTGGCCTTTTTTAAAACTGTCCTCCATATGTTGTGTTAGATTGAACAGCTGGCTTGTTGTTGATTTTTCCAGAGTGAAAGCTGTGCTGTTTGGGGATTAGGTGTTTATCCACATATGGGGCAAGCTGATTCAACATCAGTCATTTGTACAATTTGTATGTGTGGTACAGCAGAGAGATAAGTGTGAAGCTCTTTGGGTCTGATGGCTCTTTCCCTGGCTTTAGAAGAGCCACTACCTGAGCATGTCCCCATATCTTTTTTGACTGGCTGTGCATGAGTGGTGTAGGCAGAGGAGCGATTCTTGAGTCTGGGGTTCAAATGGCTTGATTTGTTCAGTAAGTATATTGTCAAGGCCGGCTGCTTTTCCTGATCTTCAGTTTATCAGATATGCATCAGTCTAATAGATCTGATGCACTTCTATGTGGTTTAGGGCTGTCCATCTTACAAGCGGCTGAGAGATGCATGCCTCCTCAGGCTGCACCAGCAGGGTTCATAAACCATGCAGATTACAGCAGGGTGAGCCACAGGCCTCTGACTTGCATGCCACATGGAAGCCCTTCCCTGGTGCACCACATGCCCATGTGGGTGCTTTCCCCTGCTTGATGTACTGCATACTCTCCTGGGCACTCCTTCCCCACTGCCTCTCAACTCTTACATTCACCCTCTACTTCCTGCACCATGCTGATGCTGCAGTGCCCCACTTAGGGGTAGGGGCGTGGAGGATAAGCTAGGAGACTGGCTACTATCACAGCCAGAGTGATGGGGAGAACAGTGCCTGGGTGGGAGCCTGGGGGCCACAACTTAACCTTTCACAGGTTACCAGTTGGGCAGCCCTGTATTAAAATATTTCCTTTGAACCCCAGGGGCCACAACTTAACCTTTCACAGGCCACCAGTTGGACAGCCCTGTATTAAAATATCTACCTGGAAAATATATATGGTGTTTCACATGACATACATTAAGAAGTCAGGATATCCTTTTATATTTGTAACTAAATGAAGGTTATTAATTTTTCTTGCTGAAGTACCTTCCCTAAAAGATGGTGTGTCAGCATTAAAATTCTAGCTTGCTGTACTTTTCAGGGCTCAGAAATAATTTTTATATGCTTTATTTCCCACATCCCTATAGCTCAGATGTGCTGTTCATGCACCAGTTGCCAATTGATCTAATCAAATGCTATCACACATTGATCCAATCAAAGAAATGTGCATGTTGTTACATGTTACCCTTAGGCTATACTAAGTGCTGTGGAATGTTAAACAGTGTTAGTGTTAGAATGAGCTTTGAGCCCTCACTGTAAGGCTTAATACCATCTCTCACTTGCACAATGATGACTTCTCACTAGAGAGCTTGTGAGCCAGGATGCTTGCTTTAGGTGCGGGTGGGGTGGGAAAGGTGCGCTGCAGGGGTGGGAGCATGGAGCTGGGAGGCCTAGCGGGATGGGAACTGATGAAATGAAGGAAATCAGCCACAGAAACATAATGAAAGAAATAAAATCCCAAAGAATAAAACTAAAGTAGTTTAAAAAAAAAAAAAAGAAAGATAAAATTTAAATAATAAATGTCTCATATATGTTAATGAATTGGGAATGGATTGAGGAATCATTTGGCAGGGGTTGTGCTGCCCCAGGGAGCAGGCAGTGGTAGGGAAACCTGTTTTTCTTTGGCTCATTTTGTGCCTCTAGTTGCCTATGGTTGACCAAAGTAGGTAGGTAATAGCTGGCTGCTTGCATGGGGTGGGAGGCAGAGTTGGCTGATACCAGTACTGTCCCCTAGGCAGTAGAGTTTTAGCAAGTGAAAAGTTTGTCCACACCTTGCAGGATGTCAGGGGTGGGGAAAGTGCATCCTGGAGGACTGAAAGTGGGTTGTTTTATCTCCCTAGAGCAGTTGCATGTTACTGTAACGTGAGCTGGGGAACACAATTCAAAGAAAAACCTTGCCTGAACTTTAAGATGCTTCAAGAGCGTTTAGAAATAGTTTTCACGCTTTAATCTGTGGACGTTCCTGTATTAAGAGCTCCTGGTATAGCCTAAGGGTGAAGTGTAACAACACCCAAACTTACTATGTCCTCAAGCCTAACATACTAAATGAATTCTTTTTTCATGGAAAATAGCTTTGTGGGATTGTGGAAGAAATTTTCCAGAATAAATATGATGATCCTTGTGGGGGGGAAATACTAAAGCATGCAACTAGAACAACAATAACAAAAAATCCAGAAGAAAACCCCCCCCAAGCAAACAAATAAAAATACCATATTGACACCCACACCTAAAAACCCAAACAGTTCGTATGGGGGAAAAATTCAGAGGAGTCCATCCATTTGTCATGACACAAAGTTCTTCACATATGAATTTATTCATACTTGGAAGTGAGCTGCTGTATGAGTCACTGATTTTTTTTTTTTTTTTTTTTTAAATGTACATAAAATCTAATGGTGAAGATGATCAAATGGGTATCAAGGTAAGTGGATGTCCTGATGCTCCTATGGATCTATATTTAAATACTTTTGAGTTTCAGTATTACTAGGAGTCAGGTAGGTTCAATATCCCACTAAACAAAACATCTGTGCTTCTAAGGGGCAGGATATAAATTCAAAACAGCAGTAATTTAAAATCCCCTCCCTTTGATTTCCTGGTGTACCTGCCATCTCTTTCCCAATCCCCTCCCCCCCACAACACATGCATTTTTTTGTAGTTGGATTGTAAGCTCTTTGGGGAATGCACTGTCTTTTATTTTTATGCCCCATGCAGCAAGAGCACAGTGTTGATACTAGTAAGGTACTGATCAGCACAGCCATTGTGTTTTGTAGTACAGTAATTAAGTAAAAAATGTGCCCTGTAAGCAGCAATGTGGAGTCCTGTACTGGGCATTCCTCCTGTATCACATTGCTGTGATTTCTGACATGGTGGCTGGATATTTCTCACCATTTCTTTTTTCCCATGAAGAAAAATATACACATTCTTAACATTACAACCTGTAGGTTTTGGATGATCACAACAACAGCACTACTTTAATTTTTGCAAATAAAATTAGCTGGTTCCATCTGTGTGCAGATGAATGTGACACTTGTACTATATAATATTTGGAAAATGCTCAGCATCCTTATGCTAGGAACCCTTATGCTTCCACCCCACTAGGAAGTGGTGATCAGCAGCTATCAAATTTAAAGAGAAGCTTGGGGTGAGAAATGAACCATAGCACTTTTTTTGCTTGCTGTGAAGGAATCTGACAGTACTTCCATTCCCCTGACTTATTCCACTGCATGGGACTTGGACACCTCCTTTCTACTGTGTGTGAGGAGGCTAGGAGAAGCTACATATAGAGGACTATCATGAAAGGTGAGGTTGCTATTACCAGGGTCATGAGCTAGTCCATCTATGTCAGTGGTTCTCCGTTTTTTGACACCCTCTCAGAAAATGCCAGCTCTTAGCTTTCACTTTTTTTCGACTACAGAACAATAATGAGAGATTTCTGTTGGAAATAATTCAGAAAGAGCACAAGTCAGACATTTTTTTTGAACTATGGATTTGTTTGAAATCTGTGGGCTTATTTTGTGAATCATTTAGGTATTTGAACACCTAACAGTGCTAATATTGTGCAGTAACTCCTGGCACCCTTAAGGTCCTCTTGGCACCCAAAATCCTGGTTGAGAATTACTGATCTATGTCTTTTCTCAGTGCTAAGAGTTGCATGATAGATAGTGGTTTCGGCAGGTCCGCTTCTGTTCTCTCATCGATAGGAAAGCATGTGTTAGGAAGTCAAAGGTGATGCTTAAAGGTAGTGTGGGATTTTTCTCATCATTGCAAACTTTGTTATAAATAAGCTAAGAGCAGCTATGAAGGAGAGTTTCAGAACAGTTGTTTTGGGGAAGACAGCTTGAGGTGCCCATGCTAGTACCAAATTTAGCAGGTAGATATTTCTTTTTTCCATAGGTTGCTAAGAGGGGAAGGTTGTTGGACAGGATATATATTCGTCTGCTGTTGTGTTAAATGGCAACTCTACTGTAGTTTCCTGAACCTGAAATGTTCATAGATTGGGCCAAATTCAATCTGTTTAACAACATTGTACTTATAGTTGATGGTTAAAGTAGGTTTAGGAGAGGGAGTTGTGGGACTACTCTTGTGACTTGAGAAGAAGAAAAAAAGGGAAGAATATTTTCTATATTTATTATTTTGTCCTGTTGCCGCCCCCTACTTTGAGTCTATTTGAATCAAAACTAATGAAGAATTTGTTTAAAGGCCAGTGCTATAACTTTAGCTAATATGGTAACGCTGAAAGAAATCTCAACAGTTAACAATCTCCAGGATGATTACCTGGAGCAACACTTGCTTGTATCTAGTCAATAATGAATGTGAATCTACTTGCTTGGTTTCTTTAAAACATTGGTATTTGATTTGTGAAACAGGGACATAATTAATTAAGTTTTGTGCCATGGATATGGGGTGGGAGTGATCAGTCTTAACCTGCCTCAGTGACTCAAAGACTCCAACTGTTGCTGCCTTGTTGCTCTTTGCTTGTTTTCAGCTGCTGTGGGATCAGCAGAGACTCCTTGGTAGTAGCAACCCTTATGGCACTCCCTCTGAGTTGGTACCTGGGTCTGGTGCCCTGCTTGACCTTCCCTATTGAACTGAAATAGTATATATTACACAGTAGTTGGTACTTGGTGTGTTATACCCTATTTTTCATGGTTTAAGTGTTTGCTTCTTTCAGTAGTTCGGAAGCCTTTGTTTGAATGACAGTGACAATTTCAGCTATTTATGGATGAGATTATGAAAAGAGACCAGTATTGGCTTAACCGTCTTCCCATTTGGGTCTGCCTACCCAATGGCTACTGTTTTGAAAATATCACCATTTAATCATTATAAATGCTAAGCTGGATTCCAAAGTATAGGAATAGATAGAAGAAGGTGTAAAGATTATAATAAAACATGGAAACTAAGACTTAGAACAGATTTCTGTCTCCATAAGTAGGGACCTACTTAAATTGTAGTGAGACAAAGGATTTTTCATGATCTGCTCATGATGCGCAGAGACAATTTTGTGGTGGCCCTGTCCCTTGTCACTCATTGTCCGAGAAGCAAAAACTGCATAATAAAATAGCAAATTCTGCAGAAATATTGTATAATTTACCATATTATTGTAAATCTAAGTATTAAATTTAAATCTAAATTTAAATTTATTATGAATATAAATTTATACACAATATGAATTGTAAGTTATATAATCATAATGTATTATTGGTGTTCTACATAAAGTTAAGAAATACTAAATAATGCTAACCTTGATGAAAACAATTCATGTTGGTTGTTAAATGCTAGCATACATCATCTACCAGCAGCTGCAGCTGACATCCTCTCTCTCTGTGGTGTGAACACCGAGATTGCATTTTCTGCGTCTACTGAATTGGTTGGAATTCTAAGGCAGTGTTTTGCCAAATTGTAGATGTGGAAACCAATCAGAAACAGATTCTCAAAACAGTCACAGTAAAAGGCAACTGGCCTTCTTTGACAAAGTTCATATAAGCAGCACCTTAATTGTCATTCTCTTTTTGCCATCCAGGGATAGCATTAAGTAGCTGAGGGTTAAAACTCAGAAAAGCCACCAGATTTGGGTAAAAATTGTGAACAGTACTAAAAAAGGAGGCAGCCGTTTGTTCAAACCAAAGTGCTATTGACTGATGGTACTTGTAGTACTGATTCAACTTCACAGCTATTGCCTGGAACAGTTCTTGTCTCTATTGGTTTTCACTTGGACAGTGTGGAAAGTTGTAATGCCATGTCTTTGACCCAGCTTATCAAATCCATCAGTTTGCTGTGTTCTTGGTGGATCAAAGCTGCCAACTTTCAAACCATGTTAGCTTTGTTAACTGGATCACATTTTCAGCCACAAACTCAACTTGATCTTCAGTGTTGTCCTGTTTTAAAAGATCATGTAGTTTAAACATACACTTTGTTCCAGGTGTGATTTCAAGCTTGTTGCATACAAATTGCTGGTAGAACTTAATATTCTTTGCGTGGTGACGAACAATGTTAAACCAAGCATTCCACCTGATAAACGCTGATTGTGGTGGAAGTGGCTAATAACATATGGCTGCAGCACTCATTTGATGTTCTCCTAATACAGCGCAACAAAAATATTCCTTAGATACCCATGATTAATCTAGTGAATTGGAGATAGTTCACTTCCCAATGACTTCACAAGTATCTGCTTCAATTAGCTCTGGTAAATAAAATGACCAAATCATAATTCAGTTTTCTGATGTGGCTGCAAAATTAATCTGAAAAATATCAAAATAAATCACTGCTTTAAAATGTATAGTGTGTACATTCTAAAAATGAATCCTACATCTATCTTTGTGTTGTGAATATGTATTAAAGTGATATCAAAGAACAAGAACACACTTTTTGTAGAAAATCAAGGCTTTCTGATCGGTGATTTAAATTGATTTAAATTGATTTGATTTAAAACAAATACACCTTGATCAGTGGTGAGAGGTGGGCCATATGAAGGGCAGCCCTCTCTGCCAATCAGCAGTGAGGGGTAGGGCCTCTGCAAAATGCCTGCAAAAGTGGCTCTGTGTGCTGTGAGTGAGCCACGAAAAATCCTTAGTCTCTCCCTGATTTAGGTAGATTCCCAGTTATCAATTTTCACCAGAAGTATGTTGGCAGCTTTGAATGCCTCCACTAGCTTGAATGTAGCTTTGCTGCTTGTTAAAATGCTTTCAGTGGTCCTTTTAAACATAGAGGACATTGTTGCTGGTTTCTTTCTGTGATTCTAAGCTTCTGTATAAGCCTTTTGCTTTATATACAATTCAAACTCTAAATTCATCCAGAGTGATGTTGCAACATGAACAAAAGAGTTTACCACCATCTGAATGCAAGGTTCCTATAGGGAACATGGTACATGATCCTGAACTGAAATTTATTTTGCTTTTTTGGATTTATTTTCACTCACCTTCAGGTTGCAGCATTGCATCTAGCTTCTTAAAAGATGGTACTGAAACATGTTGACTTTCTTGACTGGCTCCTTCACTTGGTCTATGTCACTAGCTCAGCCTCTCAGTAGCTCACACTCAAATCATGTGCTGTATGGCCACAGTGATTGTTTTGCTCTTCTTTTGTATTCTGCTAACCTTTTTGGGGGGGTTGATTCTGTGGGAAATCACAACCAACACCATTTTTCACCAAGATTGCTGTTCTTTGCAGTTTCCGCTAATATCGCAAAACCATGGTTTAAGTAGATCCCTATGCATGAGGTTTTCACCATCACTGCTACTACTACTTTATCAGTAGGTCTCAAAGTGCTTTACAAAGAAGTTGGTATCTTTTCCCCGTCTGTGTACTGGGGAGAACACAGAGAGACATTAGAAATTTATCCCCTCAAAATGTTCTTGTATCATTGAGCCTATCTGCGGTGCCTTAGCTGTATTCAATCGGGGAGTGTTGTGCATAATAAAGATTATCTTGCTTATCAGCTGTGTTGATTGGATGCACTTTGTCTTTGTGTAGTTGCACCAGGCATTTCAATTTATGCACCTTTGTCTGTTAGAGAAGCCTTAAAATGTGGTAAGCACAGCCCCTAGGACTAAACCCAGTGCTTTTTGTTGTAGATTTTTTAGGGTGACATAATTGGATATGCTTCTGGACAGTGCACTCTGCACATGTGCTTTAGCTGCAACTTTAAGTGCTCTGTTTTTCATTACAGCAGTGCTTTACATTAAGATTACCATTTTTTAAACAATGAATTGAGTATCTCAGGTCATGTAAGAGCTCTGAAGGTATGCACAGTCAAAACCACGAACAGCAGGGAGGAAACTACTGCAAAAAAACTGCCCCCTTCCTCAGAACTCCCTCTCCCTTTTTTTTTTTTTGTTAACATATTCTTTTTTGCCTTTTGAACAACAACAAATTCCAGTTAAGTACTACAAGCTCCTTTCCTTCAATTTCCCTCCAGTACACACACAATGCAACCCCATCCAGTGCAAACACATTGCCAAAATATTTGAGCATATGCTACTTTGCTTGAAAAATAGAACTGGATTTTAAGTACAGCTTTTGGATAATGAATAATATTTTGTTTTCATAATTGGATAAGGGATTTTGTTAAGGCTTTCCTCATGGTATGCTTAAACATGAGGTCCTGTTTTAGGTCTTGAAAAAAAATTCAGTTTTGTTTTTATCTTTCATTGTTTATATAGCTAGTGGTGTGCTGTACCGTGTGCAGTGCTAGATAGTTGAAGCTTTGTCTGCCTTTCCAAAATAATCCCAATATCTTAAGTCCTAGAAATTCACCAGAGATGAGACTCTAAGCCTAGGAATATTTTTTTTTCCTATGCTGCTATTTATTAATGCATTAAACATTTTTAGTGAACTTACGAGTGGTGCAATGATATGGGCAGTATGAGTATGAACGCTGCTTTTAGTAGTTTTGTATATTGAATATGTGCTTCTTTTCAGGCTGTACTTTTTCTTAAAGAGAAACCATAGTTTTTGCTTCCATAATGTAGCTACTTGCTATTGAATGCTGTTCTGTGTAGTTGAATGCTTTTATTAGGATGCATTTTTTTTTTACGCCAAGGCGGAAGTTTCTGAATGCTTATTGTCCCTTTTCTTTTACTAATTTTATTCCATCATTCTATTTTCCCTGTTTTTTGTAAAAGGGAAACAATAGGGAAAAGTTTAATTTTTCTTATTCTTCTGTCACCATTTATAAAAGCAGGCTGTCTGCTACAATGAATGGTTCATTATGTCATTCTTTTCAACCTACTCATTTCTCTGAGGCCCCTCGGTAGCCATATACACTTCTTTTTGCAAGACTTTTGGGGCATGTGGATAGCCACTTGTCTTACTGCATGACATGAGGAATGAATCAAACTTTGATGGACACTTTTGGAGGCTTGGTTAGTTTTGTCTGCTCTGTGCTGAGTCTGGTCTGGAGGCAGAACGGAAGGCATAGCCCTCTTTGCGTGAGGATAATAAACAGCTTGCTGATGAAAACAGTTGCCAGGTGAGACTTTCTCAAGGTTGCACAGACTGTCTGAACAGTGTTACAAATATTGGGTATATACAGATGTTCCGGGAAGTTAGATTGCATTAAAAATGGCCACCTGGTCTAATTTGGTTAGCCCAGATGCAGACCTTACAATTAGATTCCTAGTTATGTCAGTAAGTGTAAACTGCACACAAGGTCAGGACAGTTAGAACAGTCTAAAAATGTCTGACTCATTCTAAGTTAAGTTTTACCTCCAAGGTAGTTTCTATACTAGTTTCTGAACTTCTGTACAGTTCTGAGTGCAGCCCTGTGCAGCTACGCTCTCCCTGCCCCCATGACCCCCGCACTGGGCTTTTTGTAGCCTCTCCCAACCCTTCCCTCCACCGCCAGAGAGGCAACTCTCCATGGACCAGTTCTGCTGCCCCCCCCCCGGCCCCAGGTCCACCAAAATTTCCCACCCCTTAAATCATTTTGGGTGCTGCTCAGGAGTTGAGGAAGTAAGTCAGGGAGGAAGGGGAGGTAGGATCAAAGGAATTTGGTTTGCTGCAGAGAGGTTGTTCATCTGAGGACGAGGGAGGTTGGGGGCTAAAAATAGCCTCTGGTCCCAGGGAGGAGCCCCACCATCCCCTAAAGCTCCCCTGTGAGCCCTCCTGATCCCTGCCAAGCCCTTCCAGATCCCTCAATTCCCCTGTGGATTCTGTTTGCCCCCTGATCCCCCCTTCAGACCCTGCTAGGCCCCTCAATTCCCCTATGGACTCTGCCTGCTGCCCGATGCCCCGAAGCCCTCTCACAGATGTCTCCTACTCCCATGATCTCTCCAATCACCCCTCTCCCCTTCTTAGCTTGACTTACCTTAGAACAGGTGGTCATTTTTAACTTGATCTAACCTCCCCATAACCTCCCTGAATGTCTGTGTGTACTTGAATTAAAGTAATAGCTTAGGTTGAGAAATCCTTTCTTCTAGCTCACACAGCAGTGACTCTAAAGAATCTTTTGCAACTGAATGCTGGAGTCAGATTTGTGAAGGAATCACAGATAGATTACCAAAAAACACCTGTTTCAACAACAGCTTTACATTAGCCTTCTGTACCATGGCCTTCAGCACTTGGTCTCAGGCTTTATCCAGATTTGAATGAAGCTTTTTGTCAGTCGCTTATTCCTGGACCCAAGCTACAGTTTATAATTTCTCTGCAAAGTCCCCCTGGACCACACTATTTTATTTCTTTCTTACTAGTAGTTTTAGGAGAACTAAGAATACTTACCCATTCTTCTCCATGTGTGTTTCAGACATAAGTCAGGGAAGGGGAGGATGGATGTAGCTGAGTAGAGGTCTGAGGCTATATGCTGAGGAGGGAATAACAGATAAATTACACAAGTTAAAAAGTTGGGTAGGAGGAAGGGGAGGGAATGACCATATATCAGTTGCTCTGTGATTGTTTAGTGCATCTGTTCTGATTCTGTGGTAAGCAGTATTCAAACTTCCTCCTGAAGAAACATGGCTTAGTTACTGTGGCTTAGTTTTCACTTACTCTGGAGTAGAAGATGTATGAAACCGCTACTGCATAGCAGCTGATGTGCACCAAGTTGTTCTCCCCATCCTGTAAGTCAGTATAACTCATTCATCTGTCCACACCTTTAGGCAGATATCACCAAGAAAAGAAGCCCACTACAAATTGACAGTCATCTATGCAGAAAATAAATTTACAAGTTCAAAGAGCATAGGCACCCTCAGTAGTGGTGCTATCAATTCTCTGCACCTGGACTAGTATAAGTGATTGGGAACAGGTTCAAATCCGTAATGCGACAGAAGTTCAGTGCATGTAAACCACTTTCAAAATGGCCAAAACTGATTTAAGATAAACCTGGATGGATGTAGCATTAGACTTTAACTGATTTAGGTTAAATCAGTTTATTGAACTTGTGTCCCTGATCCCCTCCAGATTCCAGTTCACTCACAGTCCCCCAGCAGCTTACGATGCTTTGCATCTTCTCTGCAAATCCCTCCCCCTTGCAGGTTGGGCAGGCTAACCTTGGCCCAAGCTGTTTGCTTCAGCCAAGCAGAGAGGTGTGCTCTAGCACCCTCCAACTTCTGGGCTGAGCCACTGCAGGCATGTGGCTGCATTTCTGGAATCAAAAGTGAGTGTCTGTTCGTTTGCTTATCAGCACAATCTATGCAGCTTAGACTAAGCTGCAAAGATTGAACTGGTTTAGCCTCATGCCTTTTGACTGCCTGTACTTAGCTCTGGTGTTCATTATTTTATTTGAATGAATTAAAATATGACCTGCATCCACAAACAGTTTATGACTTCTTTTCTTTAAAGTTTGTCCAAAAGTGATTGGAATTTCTTTAAAGAAAGTTTATTATTAGGAGAATATGCATAATCTACTTACATGTCTTGTTTTAATTAAAAAGTAAATGAAAACAAAACCAAAAGCTAGCAAAATCAAAGAGAGACAATAAGGCTAAATTGAAAATGGAATTATGCGACGTATACAAAGTGTTAGCAGCTGTAACATGCTTGCAACTACACTTAAAAAAACCCAGACTGTTCATTTATCTACTCCGTGAACCCATGATGCCAGTCAGGGGTTCTGTTTGTACAGTTGCAACAAATTGTTATCTGAGCTTGAACCTTTCACTTAGTCTAAGTACAGACATTCAAAAAGCCTGAGGTGGAAGCCGTTTAAGTTTCATGCTTTAAGAGCTCTAGGGTAAGCTGGGAATGAACAGAACATGTTTGCCCACTGGTGCGGTGGGGGGCACACAGGCTGCCTGCACTGGCCAGGCCAGCAGGTTGGGGGTACTCCTGCATGCCTCCCAGCAGGCTGCTGGAGAATTCCAAACCTAGCCAGCCACACCCGATTGGCCAGCAAGACCCTGCTCCCTAGCCCTGGCCCAGTGCCAGCAGCTGGCTGTCAGTAGCAGCAGTGGGAGGGGGTGGACAGAGGCACCACCATGTGGACCTGCCCCCCCCGCCCCAAGCCACAGCTTTGCGGGGGGAGGCTGAGTGGCAGGGTCTTCCTTCCCCCTTGTTGCCCAGCCTAGCTGTCCAACACATCTCTGCTCTTCAGCTCTGTCTCCCTGCAAGCGGCCAGCTGTCAGATGGTGGGAGAGGAAATGGAGGGCCCTGCTGCATGGGGCCCTTCCCCACACTGTACTGGCTCACTTCTGGGGGAGCCAGGCCCATGTGGCAGGGGCCTTGGTTCCTCCCCCCTCCCCCCTGCCATTGAAGCTGTCTTCTCATGGGGGGCGAAGCTAAAGAGGGAAGCCGTGCTGATCAGCTGGGCTTGAAAGTTGGTGGGGGGGGGGAGGGAAGCCCCGATCATGCAGTGTCCCTGCCCCTAGCTATGCTGGCTCAGGCTGGGGCCTGGGCTGGCCCCTCCTATCTTGCTGCCACTGACAACTGGTGTGGCCCCCAGCCCTGCCCCTTTGTCTGTGGCTGGCTTTCTGAGAGTCCATGTGGGTGGAGTAGGCAAGCACAGCTGAGGCTAGTGTGCTGTACCATGAGCAGGAGATAGCGGGGCCTGCCTGTCATGCCAGGGGACTGCAACCTAACTTCAATTGGCAGGAGATCTGGTACGGAAGTTCGATAGACTGGTCTAACCTAAATCACTTAACTCTGATACTACATCCATCCAGGTCTATCTTAGACTGGGTTCTACCATTTTTAAATTGGTCTATGTGCACTGAACTTTTGTACTGTTAAGGGTTTAGAACAGTTTTCAGTCACTTTTACTGATTTATATGTAATGTCTGTACCTGGCCTTAATTTAGTGTGTTTTGCTTTACCCTTCTGTAAAATGGCGACCAAAAAAGATTTGTTTACTCAGGCTTTTTCTTCATTTGGAAGTTCTGAAGAAGGATAGAAGGATTTACAGAGTTAATCATGGCAATGTATTATTTATTAATCAAATATTGATGACTCTGTTTAGTATCAAGTTGAATGATACCAACTTTTAATTATGGGATGAAAGTTGATGTGGCACACCATTAATATTGCTATTTGCTGCCACATTTTCATGACTGTTTTTTGTAATTTGACTTTATTTGTCTAGTTAGATGCATGAGGTCCTTGTATCACACTGCAGATCTGCTGTTATGATCACCATATCTCTGCTGTGTTTTCCTAGGCCACTCATCTCTTTTCCCATTCCCAGAGGGTTATGCTTTCATTAGAAAAGTAGGTAGAACTCACAAAGAATATTGTCTTATTATCAGGGGAAGGCAGATGGTGAGAATTTTCAGCATGAGTTCATGGCAACCTTTGCTGGAATAATGTGCTCTTGACATCAGCAGCTGTGTAATCACTATAGAGTTGTCTGGCTACATGTCATTTTTCACATCTGTCAGCTAAATTAGGGATTCAGATGTAAATGCAACACTTCCTGGAGATGACCTTGGGTCTCGAAGTCAATGAATCAATTACCAAAAGACACACATGTATCATCTATGTCAGATAGATACATTTTGACCCACTAGATTTATGGGGAACTTTTGCTATTTTCCTCAGAGCAGCAAAAGGTAACATAATTTTTGAAGTGTGAATCAGCCAAGAATATATAGGTTCTGAATTTGGTATTGTTTTTTAAAGGTGCATAATTCTGAGTGGGGCAAATGAGGTGATTTCCCTTTTTGTTTTTCCAGCTCCTTGCAAATGGAAACATCTTATTTAGTGCGCAAGTGTAAGTGGCAACATCTGCTTTTATGCTTATAAGTCACTTTTATGCTATTTTGACAAGGGTCATAAGTCCACAGATTGGTAGAATGTGCATGTCTTTGTATATTATGATCTTCATTTTATTTAGGTATTTCAATTAAACAAGCATCTCTCCAAAACTCTAGACATTAATGTACATCCAAAGAATTTTTGCCCATCCCCAAAAGCTGTCTTCCTACCATATAAAACTGTTCTAGCTTAATCCACAATTCAGTATAACATATTTGGATTGCCCATTCTTCTCCCTGTGTGGAAGACAGGGAAAGGGAGAATGGATGTAGCTGAGCTGAGATCCAAGGCTGTATACTGAGTAGAGGCTTCAGAATCTATTAATAACAATGGAGGAAATGGGCAGGAAACAAATTTTGCAAGTTAAAAACTTGGGTGGGGGGAAGGAAGGGAATGACCATGTGTCAGCTGCTCTGTAATTGTTTAGTGAACTAGTCCTCAATCTCCGGCTTGCAGCACAGATCCTATCTGTGGCACCCTGTCATTCAGCCTGCAGGGCTTCCTGCAGGACCGTGACCCTGCACGCTAGATAGGGCACGTTGGGTGTAATTGGGCCTCATGTCGGCACACGAAGTTGCAGTGTGGTGTGGGGCCCAGAGTTTTATCCTGGCATGTTAGATCAGGTGGAAGCATTGTAGGGACTCATGGACACTGATCCTGGCATGTGGGACTGGGCAGAGGTAGTGTGGCGCCTCTGGGGCTTTGATTGTAGCATGTGAAACTGGGCAGTGGTGGTTTGTGGCCCTTGGAGCAGGTGTTGTCTGATACAGCCTGTGGACCAGTCCCATCCTCCTCATCTAGCCTGCAGAGCCAAAAGGTTGAGCATCTCTGGTTTAGTGCGTCTGCAAACTTTTATTTTGTATGCACAGAATAGCAGGATATATAAATTTCAACAATCATCCTTAGGCGCAAACCCTGGCAATATAGACTAAATGTACAGTTTACAGTTTTCCCTTGAAATTTAATGTATCTTGGCCCAAGAGGCAAACATTTTCTAGTAAGAGTCATTTGCTGCTTGCTTTTCTGGTTTTAAACCAAGGAGTTGAAAGGTACTTATTACTTTATCTGATTTCCAGTCTGTGATGCAACATGAGATGAAAGGTGGCCCTTTATCCAGATTCTTTATTACTTGCTCAGTGTCTAAAAACAGTTAGGGCTCTAGTTGTGTTTTACCTGTACATTTCATTAAGAAACCAACTAGAAGTCTATTCAGGTTTCAGAGCAATGTGCTCTTGACTAAACTATTGCATATTAAACAGGCCATCTTGTTCTGATCATCTTCATCAGCTGAAGATTCTCAGTGTGCTTCAGGTACAGCCACATGAGAAATCAATTCTTTAAGTCAGAGGTCAAGAACCTTTTGCCCATGGGCAAGATTCAGTCCACGAAGAGATTGATTTCAGCCTGCCAATCATGCCACAAAATTATATTGACAGAAGTTTATATATCCCAATGTAAGTAAGTTCTGTACATATGAAATAAAGGTTTGCAGACCAAACAAAAAATGCTATATCCTTGGCAAGTACAAGGGAGAAATCTTCAGCTGAGCCAAGAGCACAGAGCACATACTAACTCTGCCATTTCTTCTGGCCGAGATGTCATCTCCTTGATTTTTACATGGTTGAGTCTCAGCCAGCTAGCTGTCATCCAGGCACACACAGATCTTATACTGACATTGAATAAATCTTTCAAATGTACTGAAGGGAGCTGATGGAACTGACATGTCGACCCGAGTAGAGAGGATCCTTTCACCCCATAACATCTTCAAATACAAATTAAACAGGAAGGGTGACACAACAGAGCTATGAGTGGGAAAGAATAGGGGGAGGACAAAGATACTAGTTGAAAATAGACTGTGTAGGACACTACATGAGTGATTAGGATGGTTTGAAATCCCTTGGAGGAGACCTCAGTTTACTCTGGGTATATCTGTACTGTTTCCACAATGACCTCAGGAACTCTACTCGTGAGCACATCCCACTCACCCACACCTGTACATGCCAAAGCTGGCGATGAGGCAGAGGAGCTATCCCTCAGGGCGTCCCTGCTGCTGTTCTCAAGCTTGCTGTCTCCAGTGTGCTTGAGTGCAGTCAAAGGGGGCACTTGCAGATATTCCCCAGAGTAGTTTTACAGACTTTCAAAGGAGTTCAGCCTGTAATGAGGCCAAAAGTATTCTAGTGGCTGGTGTAATCTTTTTCAGGTACATGAATGGCTGTTGCAGTACGTAGAAAATCTATCTCAGAGGGAAGGTTTTTATATTCATTTCAACCTGTAACATAATTAGCATGCTTTTGGTCAGAACTAATGACCAGCTGACATATTGGGTAGCTTGCTATATTGGGTAGCTTGCTGTTTATGTAGTTAGCCAAAAAGAACTGATACACTGCCTAGTTTTATGCATCTGAGGTGTTTCTCACAGTAACAAGCACAACTTTACAGTAAGCATTTGCTGGAGTAAATCCAAAGTTAGGGGTCAAAATTACAATATTTTCTCATATACAACACGTGCCATTTCCCTCCAAATCAGTCCCCAAAGACTGGTGGTTGTGTGTATTAAGTGAGAGGTTTTTTCTCACGGGGATGGAAGTATCCTGCTTTGATTCCTGTTCCACAGTGCAGTAGCTGTTGTAGTTCTGTTCAGGCAGCTTAGGGAGTCAGTTGACTTAATGGCTCATTATTCTTCACTCCAGAGGTGTTAATGATCATCTCTCCTTTTTAAACTTCTTGATATTCCACTAATCAAGATAACCTTTCTTGGAGCAGTTTTGCTGTGTGCTAGCTGCTCCTGGTCTCTCTTCTCGTGTTTCACAGCTTTGGCGACTCTTAGGTCTTTTCAAAATCATAGATTCGCCCATGGAGACCAGCCTTTGGTAGCAGCTAGTTTCAGTTTTAGTTGAGCAGGAAAGGGAGGGTGGGTCAATTGAGGATTAGGTTCTGTTCCTGCTCTATGTACCCATCACTTTGGAAAAAGCTTTTTTTTTCTTCATTTTGCCTTCCAAAATTATGTATGTATCATATTCTGGGGTCTGTTTATATGCAGGAAAAATACAGTAACAAAACATTCACTTGCTGAGATTATAAAATGAAAATTAACCTAGATAAATTTTATAAGTGGCTAGGCACATCTATAGATGGAGGCTGTTGCCTGTTTAGGGGACAGATGTGGCTTCTATATTACGTTGCAATACTTATTTTTATGTCTCCTCCAAAATATCAGTGCAAAAAAGATTTTAAAAGGCTAGTTTTAAGGCTGCATTTGAAATATGGGGCTTTCAGGTCAACTGTTCTGACAGAGATAGAAAGACAGAAAAGCAAATGAAAAAGAAAATAAAAAGCCCAGTATAACAAACTAGGAGAAATCTCCACTGCAAGAAAAACAAAGTTCTTCCTGTAGTGGGCTACTGCTGTAAGCATGTGCAGAAATAGCGGATGATATACTGAAGAATATTGTTTCAGGAAATTTCAAAACAATATTTAATTAGAGGGCACAAGAGTACTTATAAACTACAGTGAATTAGCTTCTGGTAATCTGCTGATAAACAGCTGCTTAATATATGTGTGTGCACGTGTGTGGCAGTTGCAAGTCATTTGAAATAAAAATAAATGCTAAGTAAAAAAAAAAATCCACTGTTGGAGTACTGGATGAAATAATAAGTTAATGCTCATTGCTCTTGCCAACTCTGCTTGAAACAAATGAATCAGGAGTACATCATCCACCAGAGATTAGTGTACACAAGGAATGTGTTTCCTTGTGTAGTGTTTTATTTTTAAATGTACCACCCTGTTTTGCATAAGTTGATCATCTACTGAAAAACTTGGATGTTATCTTCTTGAAGTGCTGTGTGCTTTCATAATGGCTTTGACAATGATGTGTACTTCTGTGGAGCTGCATCACTTCTGTCCCCAAGACTTAAAATCACTATATAGATCACTTAAAAGCGCTATATAGATCACTTAGATATGCTGTAAGAGTAGAGTTTTCTCTTAATTTTCTTGAGTTTTTCAAGTGCTTGTCCATTTGTTGCTTAGGTCTGCTGTATCTGATTCTTTCTCAAAGGCCTATGTGATATCTAAAAGTTTGTGTAAATTCATCATCCAGTAACCCTCTAGTAACCCTCATTCATGGATATACATCTGTTTGTGTTGGGAATTGTACAAACAATTCCCTTCCCCAAGGATCTTAAATTTTGTAAGTTAGCATCTGGAATCAAGACCCTGAAACCCTTTGACATAGATGTGCAAAAAGTTACTGGAAGGTGAAGGACAGCAGGGATTTGCAGTGTCTCAGCTTTTCTGTGGTCACTTCCTATGTGTACACTTTTACCCTATATTAGTAGCAAAGTCCTTGAAGGCCAAGAGTTTGTACATACTGAGGGGTAAGAGCATGTATGTAGGCAATTTATTGTGAAGCACCTGACATCTTGTAAGTCTTTGCCTGACTGCCCACTTGTTTGTGTTGATATCCTCAGCTCAATTGTGCAATGCAGCTTCTTGTGAATATGGTCTAATGGGATGAAGTATTTAAATCGTCCAGTATGAAAGAAGGATATAGGATCTTGAAAGATTCCATAGTTTGAGTTAAATAAACTATATAATTCCTCTTAAATACAAGAATGCAAGGGAAGAGAAACATGACAAAGCCTTACGTGCAGAGTGCAGACTTTCTCATTGTGGTTTCTGATGCAACAAGCTGACCTAGCTGGTACAGCATGAGATCTAGTAAAATCACACAATGTGTATAGCAAGTATTGAAACTAGTGTTGGTCAGAAAAACTGTGATAAAACTTTTATTAGAATTTGTTAATTTCTTGATATGAAATTCCTTTCTCTTCCCAGTAGCTTTCCCATCTCCTTGGTGGCTGAAAGCTTAAATTGCTTTGCTCCCTAGCTGCTGGCAGGCTGATGTGAAGTTACAAGTGTGAAACCCCTGCAAGTCTTACCTACCAAGCCCCCAGGTTTGTAGGGCTCATGGGTCCATGCATCTTCCAGATCCCATGACTTGAGGGCAGCCAGCAAGTGGACTGCCTTGAACTCAAGGCTTCTGGGGCCACCAGGATCCACAGCTCTGTAATAACCCACCAGACACACTGTGAGGACTTTATTTCCTTTCTTGGAGTATTCTGTTCTTTGAAAAGAATTATTTTTCTTGCCCAGGTCTACTGCTAGGTCTACTTTCTACATTGTTTGTGAAAATTAAATATGTGGATAGACTGGAGTTAGGCTAAGTATAATGACCAGCAATGTAGTTGCCTGTAGTCTATGAAATTGGATAAATCTATTTGTGTAAACTGAGATAATGTGTGGCTCTCTTTGTGTTTGATAGTTTGCTCTTTTAATAAGAGCAGCTTAACTACAAGTATGCAATCTTCTATTTCAGGGTTGTCCAGGTTCTAGACTGAGGGAGATTGCACATCATGGGCTGCAGACCCTTGGGTACCTCCTTTCCCCAGCCCTGGTTTCCCCCCTTTTATTTCATGTGTCAAAAGAAAGCTTTTATTTGTAACGTAAGTCTAGTTTAATATAGCCTGGATGTAGCTCTGGTTCCACTGAAATTGTGACCATTAGGTCTGTAAGGCCCTTTTTTCCTGGAATATATTAATTGCCAATCTTTTGGGCAATTGAGGTGCAAGGTAGCACAAATTATTTATAATGCAGAACATGCTTCCAGTTGTGAGCAAAGTATAAATTGGCCTTGTATCACAAATGAATGCAGAATAGTTTTTACATATGCTACCAGATTAAGGTTCCTTCTCTTGCCTATCTTCTTATTGAATGTCCTAGTATAGGGGTTGTGAACCAGGGGTGCGCGTACCCCTTGGGGTACTTGCGAAGGGCCTATGGGGTATGTGCAGGCAGGCAGGGACAGAGTGCTGCCACGCGCCATCTCGTGCTACCGCACAGGTGCTGCCTGCCCAGCCAGATGCAGAGGGCAGGGAAAGCTCACACACAGTGCCTGTCACTGCTCCACGTTTGGCTGTGTGCTAACCCCCAGCCCCGCTCTGTCTGGCCTCATGTACCCTACCCCTCGTCTGCCTTGCTCCACATCTGGCTGTGCACTGCCCCACCTTCCCTTCTCTGCGTCTGGCTACCAGGGGTACACTGATCCAAAAAGGTTGAAAACCTCTGTCCTAGTATACCCACATGAAGTTTCTTCTTGGAATGAAACGCCAAGAACTTAGACATTTTCTAGAGAGTAGCTGAGGCTATATGTGCTTCTGACTCATTTATTTTATTCCTAAAAATGTGTTTCTGCTTATGATTTATCATATGGCTCCCTCTTCTGGTCAATGAATAAAAAACATGAATGATTTTTTTTTCTCAGTCTTTCTCTCTTGGAAGAAAACCTTTTGTGGCAGTCTATAGGATTAAAATCTGATTAATGTCACATTCATGTCTCATTGAAATTGGAATGCATTTAATAGATTTTTCTGAACAATTTTTCTATACATAGCTTTTTGATTATTTGAATGTTGTTCTGAAAACTTATTTAATTGGATTCTTTTTTTGAACCTATTAAAACTTGTAAATCAGAGACATCTTGCTCTTCCTAACCTACTACTAAAAAAATCCAAACCAAAACAAAGAACACTTGGGATGTAATCCTGTGAAATGGTGAACATCCTCAATGCCTATATAATTCCATGGGAGTTGAGGGCATGCAGTGCTTTGCACAGTATTTATTTATGATATGTGGTATAAACTAAGCACAACCTTATTACAAAATTGAAAAGGGGAACAAAATGTGGACTAGTTTCTCATCTCCAACTATAAACATATTTTCTCTTCCATTCTTTGTAGGTCATAGAAACACTCTCAAAACTTTCCCGCACTCCTATTGCATTAACTACAGGAATAAGGTATGTTCTTGCTGTTATAATGGACTTGTAGACTGCTTTGGTTATTGTTAATTTGTATGAAATAACATTTATTATGATAAACAGTTAAAAAAAAAAATACAGGTTTTGAGGTAGAAAAAAATTGCAGTGATTTTGGTGCTACTTATTACTTATAGGTTTCCTTTATTCTCTTGAGTAGAACTAGCAATCATGCCTTTAAAAATCTTAAATTGTTTTGGGATTTTTATTTATAGCTTTTATTTACACACACACACACACACACACACACACACACACACACACACACACACACACACACACACACAC
>NW_017728907.1:2830292-2868354 GCF_001723895.1 Crocodylus porosus | reverse complement strand
ACACACACACACACACACACACACACACACACACACACACACACACACACACACACACAAAGAGAATGGTAGCCTATACTTTAATATTTTATGAGCCCTGTTGACAAGATATTTTGTGTTGTGGTAGCTTTATTTGTGCTTAGGGCTAGAAAAAAACATTCACTAATAGCTAGTGGGATACTGTCCTTAAAATGGAGTAGAAACTATGTCCTCCATTGTAACACTACTAGACTTATTTTTCATAGCTTCATGCTTGTAAAGACAACCTTCCAAATGTGAACTGAATGTAAACTGAATGCTCTGTGTTTTCCTGAGTCAGCAGTCAACTGTAATACCTCTGGTGCAAGTTGCACCTTTCCTAAGAAGGAGCAGAGCAAAAATGATGCGAATCTGCCCAATTTTTCATTGCTGCTATTTAGGATGCTAAGGGCAGTAGTTAAACTGTCAAGAATAATGAGAGTTTCATGCTGCTACTTGGGAAGGCTGTCAGAGGCTTCTTAGGAAAATTTGGAGCTTATAACAGAGTGGGGAAATTAGTTACAAAGGCACTGAGAGGAGGACTGCCCTCTTGTGATCTTAGGCAGTCCCTCACAGTTGAGGATGATTGTTTTCCATGATTGTCTTACCTGCATGTCTGAAGATGGCTGATGAGGCCTATCCAGGATCAACAGACTCTATTGCAGCTTGAACGTATATTTCCATGGGGGGGTGTGGCTCTGGATTCTTGATTTGGTCCACAACACTCCAATTTCTGCTGCTCCCACTTTTCCATCTTCCGTTGTTGTGAGTTTTCAAAGTACTGAGATTCTTGCAGCAGATTCTTCCCCCATTTGGGGCTGTCCCGTGTGATAGTCTCTCATGGGTTGACATCGATGTTTATTTTTTTTTGAGATGGTCTTGGGCCATCCCTGAAGTGCTTTCTCTGCCCTGTTCTTGACCATGTGCCTTGGCTGAGCTTGGAGAATAAAACTTGCTTCGGGAGTCTGCAGTTGACATCTGGATGACATGGCTGACCCAACGAAATTGATTTTAGATGATATTTGCCTCAGTACTCATGGTGTTTGCTTGCAGGAGGGCGCTAACATTGGTTTATTTGTCTTCCTGCTGGATTTGGAGGATCTTTTGCAGGTAGCATTGATCATACTTCTCCAGTAACTTTAGGTGTCTCCTGTACATTGTCCATATCTTGACTCTATACAACAAGGTGGGGATCATGACTGCTTGATAAACTATGGATCTGATGTTGCGATCTTTGAACACCCATTTCTTCAGGCATCCAAGGGCTACACTTGCACATTTGAGGTGATGTTGGATTTCTTCGTCTGTGTCAGGCTTCTGTGAGAGATTGTTTCTGAAGTATGGGAAATAATCAGTGTTCTCCAGTGTCTCACTGTGAATCTGGATTACCAGAGCTAGCAACTGTTCATTAGGAGCTTGTTGGTGGAAGATCTTAGTCTTCTGAGTGTTAAATGTCAGTCCCATTTTCTTGTATGCCTCTATAAAGACTTCAACAATTTTCTGAAGGTTGGCTTCTAAGTGAGGGGGGGCAATTATTATAGGCGAAGGGCCGCTTACTGAGTTTTGGCAAGCCAGAGGGCTGCATGACAGGCAGCCAGGGACAGATCAATATTAATTTTCCAAATTTTTTTAGGGCTCCACGGACCGGATAGACTGGCTTGGTGGCCTGCGGGCTGGATGTGGCCCTTGTTTTGCCCACCCCTGCGCTACAGCATCATCAGCATACTGGAGCTAAATGATTGAGGTCAGGGAGGTCTTGGTTTTGGCTTAGTCAGTTGAGGTTAAACAGCTTCCATTCATTCGATAGTTTAGTTCCACTCTGGCTGGAAGCTTGTTGGTAGCCAGATTTGGCATTGCAGCAAGAAATATTGAGAAATATTGCTTAACTCCTGTTTTAACCTCAAAGGAACCTGAGAACCACCACTCACATACAGTCACGGACAGGAAGAGGATAGTGACACACTTTGGTGGGCATCTGTGCTTCAGAAGAATCCTCCATAACACTTCTCGGCTAACAGAGTTGAAAGCTTTCATGAGGTCAAAGAAGGCTATGTAGAGAGGCTTATATTGTTACCAGCATTTCTCCTGCAGCTGGCGAGCTGTGAAGATCATGTCAGTTGTGTCTCCACCCACACTGAGATTCTGGAAGGAGCTCTTCAACAAGTGGAAGGAGAAGGTTCATGAGGGTTCTTGTAATGATCTTTGCTGTGGTGGATAGCAAGGCTGATTGCTCTGTAGTTTCCACAGTTGGATTTGTCTCCTTTCTTGAAGATTGTCACAATCGTGGTGGTGTCCCTGAGGTTGCCTGGGATTTCCTCATTATTCTAGATTCTTAAGATGAGGGCATGAAGCTGTGATGTAAGCTTCTCTCCTCCCTGTTTGAAGTTGCTTTGGAGCAGATGTTTCTCAGTAGGCCATTCCCTTCTTAACTTCTCTGCCAGAGACCCGAATCTAACCCATTGTCTTTTATGCTCTAACTCTATTTTTGCTTTTAGATCAGTGAATTTATATGTTTGGTCAGTTTTTTTTCAACCTGTATCTGCTCCTGGGGGATTCAATACACTGGGACAGTTTTCATTTCCTGATATTTCCCTCCCGTTATGTCCCCAGCCAACCTCAACTGAAGTGCAGGTAGTATAGATGGAAAACCTAGAGATATGGGGCATCACTGAGGTGAAAAGTTTCCCTTAACTGAACCAAACATTATTATGAATTTTACTGATGATGCCTTGTGTTTCTTTACTGGACAAGTAACCAGGGCTTTTGATCTTAAATTCTGTGCAGAGTGTTTGATAACCTCTGGCTAGGGACAGACATTACACACGAACCGGTTTAAGGGGTGCACTATTGGTGCACCCCTGAAGAGAACAGATGCCCTCCACTGATGTCAGCAACATGAGTCTTCTGCATTTGAAGAGGAAAAAGTAATACTATTTCTTCAGGCCAACTCTCTAGCCTGAAAAGGCAGTAGTGGAGGAAACTAGGCAGATGATAGCAACTGCTACTTCTTGATTGATCCTGCTTTCCAGCCTCATCCTTTTCAGAGGCAGTAAGAATTGCATTTCTGTGCAAGTACCCTCTGAAGAGTTAATCTAAAAGTAAACCTGTGGGCAAATCTTGGTAACTTGCATTGAAAAATTTTTTGGCTCCAGGATTTCAGACTCTTTCCTTGGGGATTTAGTTTATTACTTCAAAATAAACTTTTACCCTACTTCAATCCATCATAAAATTTTATCCTAGTTCAACCCATCAGTCATGTCCATTCTTCTGGCCTGGAGTCTTCTGCAAGGACCTGTCTACTTTCTATAAGATTGCATTTTACTACCTTGCAGGTTGAACATCTGTGCTCCACCTTCTTCTTAGCCCTGGTTCCTATGAGAGAATACTTTGCAAGCCATCTACCAGAAATCCTGAGTTTCAAATATAAAGATTCTGTACAAATCTCAGAACTCATGGCTTCTGGGCACAAATTCAGGTTTACTAGTTAACTACACATTATTTAATACTTGCATGGGAAATTAGTAAATGACTTGTATTAATTGTTATTTGTAACAACTTTGTCATGCTTATTTGTTGAATTTACTTTAAAGAGATTATAAACACACGTACACACTAATTGAAAAAGCATGTAAATATAAATTGAAATTTCGGAATCAAATCAGTAGCCAGACTGGGTAGTGTAAAATCCATACTTCTGTCTTTTTGTCTCTACAGGCCTTTCCCTACAGAAGAAAGCGTTGATGATGAAGATATCTACAAAGGCCTTCATGATTTAATAGAGTATGTTGTAAATCTTTAACAGATTGAAAAGTATTAGCTTTCTGCTGTGCAGAGAATTCTTTAAATGAGATGATGAACTATGTATTTAAAATAAAAGATATCTGGTCAAGATTTGGTTAGAAAGGAAGGATCAATTATATATTAAAAAAAGGCTTCCTTTAGGGAATTTTATACATTAAATATATCTGAAAATATATGTTTCACAAGGGAGTTGGGTGGCAAAATAATATTTGAATATACTTTGAATTATTTGTTTGTATTATTAGAATGTTTTGATAAAAATTACATAATCAGTTAAATTTTTGGCCCAGATCCCGCAAACAGTTGTACTTGTGCAGATCATTATTTGTGTAAGTACTCCCACTGAAGTCCGTAGATCTTGAGTGGACTTGCCCCTGTGGATTTAGTCATCCAGGCCCTTTTGCTTGACTACAGGTTACCACAGGTATTTTTTTTACACCACAGTGATTGAAATGCAATTTGTCAGGTGAAGCAGTATCTCTTATTAGACCAGCATGTATTGCTAGGAAAGATAGGAGACAAATGTTTGAGCTTCAGGTATCCTTCATCAGGTCAGAGAGAGAAGCACTCGCAGTCCAAGCTTAAACACAAGGTAGAACAGTTGGTTTAGTTCGGGGCGGGCAGTTATTTTGGGCAGGGTGCCGCTTACCCAGTTTTGGCAAGCTGTCATGGGTAGCCTCATGGGTATCCCCACCCCCTGGTCACCATCTTGTGACCAATGTCCCAATGTCTTGGGACCAATGTCTCAGGGACAGCACCGATGGGGTGCAGGCTGGCAGGGATCTGTGGAGCCGGGCTGGGCTGCACCAGCAGGGAGAGGGGGGAGCTGGCCAGGCTCCATGGAGCCCCTGCTAGCTGGGACCCTGTATTCCTGCCACCCTGCTCTGGGCCCCACTGGCACTTGCCCCAGGACACCGGTGTGGGCCCCACCCACTTCCAGTGCCCCCCAGCCCCGCTGTACAGGTGGGGGGCAGCGTGAAGCCCTGACCCCATGCTCACCAGCAGGTAACGAGTTGGTGCTGATTGTGGGGAAAAGCGGCCTCTTCCCTGCCCCATGACTTGTACTCCCTGCTGCAGCCACGTGCAGCCCACATGGGGCTGCCTGTGCCTGCTCAGGACAGCCCCGCATGGGCTGCGAGCGGCTGCAGCAGGGAGCACAGGGCAGGGGAGGGGCTGCTTTTCCCTGCCACCCACTTACCTGAGGTTCTAGCAGGGTGCACTGGCACGGTCCCAGGCCTGAAACCTCTGCTGCGGCTTCCAGTGGGGCTGGGCAGGTCCTGCTGTTGTGGGAGTCTGCTGGGGCTTCCCCATGGTCCTACTGCCCCTGGTTTCTGTCATTTTTTTACAGGAACCAAGGACAGATCAGTATTAATTTTCTAAATTTTTTTAGGGGCCTCGTGGGCCGGATCTGGCTTGTGGGCTGTGTTTTGCCCCCCCCCCCCACTTTAGTTTAACCTAATTAGAGTAATGACTGTAGCCACTTAAAAGAGATGTGGGCATAAAGCAACTGGATACCAAAAAAACATAGACTTAATAGTCATTAGATGGAGTTTGTTGTACTAACCTCTCATCTCACCTTTGCTGACTTTTATTTACAATGAGCAACATTTTTGTAGCACATACTAATATTCCAGTTGTGTTAATAGCTCATGGGTGAGTTTAAAACCTCTGGCACATGTTCATTTCAAGACACAGTGGGATCTGATCCCTGATCCCAACAATGAGTCGTGCCTCCTTACCATGTACATGGTAAAAGCCCTGATTTTGGGATTGGGAATCAGATCTCAGTTGAGCCCTTCTTACACGGCAGTTCAGGGAAGCACTGGCAAGTTGAAAGCTGGGTGCCTGCAGGTCTGGAGTCAGGGCTGACAATGAGCTGATTTTTCTACTCTGGCCAGGGACCATACTGGAATCTCAAACTAGCTCCAGTGTGGTCTGGGGCCCAGCTAACAATCAAATGATTGTCAACTTTGGCCCCAGGGTCCACACTCAGATAATAGTTGGTCCTCACCTCTGACTGTACTGGAGCTGGTTCAGGACCCCGGTGTGGTTCATGCCAGGAGCTGACAGTCAGCTGATTTTTACCCTCACCAGAATCTGTTGCACTTTCAGTGTAAAATGTTCTACAAACCAGCCATAATGGCTGGTTTAATATTTTATGGCACCTTAAATTAGGTACATGTGTAGCACTCTTGCAATCTGTGTCATGGTTAACATATTAAATCACAACATAAATGTAACATGTAGAGGGGGCATAAGAAACACTTTATAGAATTATAAAACGTGGTTTTTCAGATTTTGTTTTTATAGCAGTATTAAACATCAAATCCTAATACAATAGGAGATGAATATGCTTTCAGCAAGAAGAGAACGTCTCATGGTATATAGTCAGTACCCTACAAAAGGCCTCGTGATATATAGCTCTATTGCAGTTTCTGCAAAGAAGGTTCCTAAGTATGTTCCTAAAATAGGAATATCTATTATTTTGAGAAGAATATCCCCTGTTTTGATTACTGTAATGGTTTATATGCCAAAAATTTTTGCCACGAAGCATTTACTTCAGATTGGTTGATATACTTTTACATTGTTTTGCACATATTGTATGGTGAAATTTGATAGCTGGCTGCTTGTTAAAATATAAATAAGAAAAAACTAAAAGGAAATATGCATTTAGTAATATAAACACTTCTAGATATCACCATGTGAGTTACTTAAATCTTTGGGATTTTCCTTAACTAGTGCAGTTTATTTTACAAAAATAATTCACATTAATGGCCTGAATCTAAATGGTCCCCATGGAACTACATGTTTAGAATGATTTAAATAATTTTTCTTTGCCTTTTTACTTTTTAAAATCGTGCTTTTTTCATCCTCATCTTTTAAAAATACTCCCAAGTGAAGTTCCTTTTACTAGTCTTTGTTACCTTCCATGCATACACAGAAATCACTCAAAATAGTATGCATGTGATGAAAAATGAGATATTGAAATATTTTACTCCTAAAAAGTAAAAAGGCAAAATCCTATGTTATGATTTTGACTGAGATTTTCAAAGAGGCATTTGGAATATGAATAATTAAATCACACTAATATTGGCTCCCACCCGTTACTACATTAACTACCTGTAGAAAGCAGCTCATGGAAATATAGGCTGCTTATACATGTATTTGGGGTGGGGCGTTTTAATTAGAGTGGTTCCCAGAGAGCTGCTCTAATTAAAATTTCTCACCGCCATGTGCATAAGCCCCCACAGATTTAAACATGGCTGCAGAGGCACTTTATCGAAACCCTGCACTGGGAGGGGTGGCTGCAGGGGGGCTAAGATGAATTTGTGGGGGGCTATAGATGCCAAGGCCCTCCCTACATCACCACCCACAAAGGCACGTTGCAGTGCAGCAAGGCACTCCTGGCCCATGCATGAATCTGCCTATGGCTGGAGCATCCCAACTAGAACACAGAGCAGACTTGTTCTAATTAGAATGTGAAACAGCACATGTATAGGTGCCCATAGTAACTATTTCTAAATGAGTAAGTAGTTCTAAATATGTTAGATCAGGTAAAGGAAATAATCCAAGTATGGTAGCACATAGCTCCATGTAGCTAGACTGCTTCTGTATTACTGAGTGTAAGAGAGAGTCTCTTTCTGTCCTTTTCTCTCTCTTCCTTTTCCCAATAAAAATATTGTGGCGATCTTTATTTCTTTGTAAAAATATTCTGATTGGCTCTATTCAATGCCTTATTTTTTGGTAGACATCTCTCACTTTTTTTAACATTTTTTAATTCAGTTAGTTTTGTTTCTTTAACTTTGCATTAGTTTTATAGGTCAGATTTAAACATGTCTAGCTAAAAATTAAGGGTCTTACTGATTTTTTTTTTTTAATTTTTTCAATTTTTTTATAGTCCATTCCTGGTCTAACTCAGTTTGTTCTGTTTGATTTGTCTGCTTAGGCTGCTTGTAAAAATCCTGCCATTTTGTGATTTTTTTTTTCCTTCCTGTTGTTTCAGGGGTATTGGCTGTAGCTGTGGTGGTCTAAGGACATAGGTAGACAAAATTCTTTGGGTAAATCTGGTATCTTTAATTAGAGCAACTAAAATAGTTGGAAAAATTCTTTGCAAGCTTTTGTGTACAAATATGCTTCTTCAGGCAGAGCAAGCGTCTGCAGTTCCAACTATTTTAGTTGGTCTAATAAAAGATTTACTCAAAGAACCTGCCTTCTTGTTGTTGGCGTTGTCATTTCCATTTGATATACAGAACTTTTACAATGTCTCCTTTTTTTTTTTTTTTTGCCTTTCAGTGAATCTGGTGTAGATGAAGATGAAGAGTTATATGATTGTGTTTATGGAGAAGATGAAGGGGGGGAAGTATATGAAGACCTAATGAAAGATGAAGCAGCAAATCCACCTGTATGATTTTCCCATTTTTATTTAGAGTAACTTCAGGTTTTTCATGAAGAAATAGTACCAGTATGTGAAATTTTAGTTTAAATATAAGAATATCAACCTACAATGAAATCAATATTCTCTTATGGAGAGCTGAAAAAGGTTAATTATTGTAGTTCTAATTGAATAAATGAGAAGTTAAAAAAAAAGATTTAGTTGCTTATACATAGTAAGGTATGCCAGTTGAATTTGTATATTTGTATATTTCAATATACAATATGCTAATTAAATTTAAGATCAATGAAAAATTAAATCCTACTTTTAAAAAAAATAGGACACTTTTGAATAAAGTTATATGACCAAGTGTTTAGTGCTCAGTAGTCATGGCACATCCTCCTTCAGGAGAGAGAGGACCATATATTCTTATCCCTTTACATTTGTTGTTTTATTGAATAGTTTATTTAAGGTAGGTGCTTACCTTTGGCTTTTCCAGATTGAATTCCAGTGGTAAAAACACTTGTAAAAATTAAAATTCAAAGGGTCTGAAGGGTTTTTCCCTTGTATTCTGAGATAAAACCAGCCAGTTGCAAGTACCTATCACATTTTTTGATACTGCTTTTACTGTGATCCCAAAAATTTTCCTTGAGAGGTGACAAAAGTATATTTCCTTTGGAAGAATTACTGCCATATTTCATGTACTTAACATAATGCTGGGCCCTCCAAAAAGGACTGTAGGTCTTAGCAACTTACTTGAAGAACATTTTCACCTTATTTTCTAGCACATTATTGTACTTAGAAGTACTAATGTGATACAGGATTTTAGAAGGAATATAGCTTGTCTGTAAAGTAATGAAAAACTTAGGAGTTTCAGTTTGTAGATGCTCATCTTTATCAAAAGTATACAACACCTGAGTTTATTGGTCTAGTAATTCAGTAAATGTTAGGAATTCAGTACTTTTGGAGACTTTGCAATCCAGAATAAAATGGCAGTTGTTTCTTTTTTGGGTTAGGAATTCAGTAATTGTCTTATCATAACTCAAGAGTTGCGTAATTTCCTTGAAACTCAAACCATTGTTTAGTTGAAAGTGCAGATTTTGTGCGGTTTTATCACATAGTCATAAATAAGCTTGAGTTTACTTGCAGCTGGGAATAGGTACTTGGTGCAAAAGTATTTTCAGATACTTGCTATTCCTTCTTTGAATTTCAAATTTTCAATGCAACTCAAACCCAGGAAAGCTTCAGGTCTTGTAATTTTTTTCCAGTGGAAGCAGTTGTCATTGGTTAAGAAGGAGTCTACTACAATGACATTAACTATACATGTTTCTGAAAATGATTATGCTCAGACCTCAAGCTAACCATCATGTGTCCACATGCTTTAAATAAGCTCTTGTAATGCATGGTTTCACATTTTCTATGGAAGTTCTATGCAAGGGGGAAAAACAGAAAGAAAAATGATGACTAATGAGCAATAATGAGTGACTGGTCACAAGAGAAGATTAACTCTTGGCAAACGAAGCTGTTCTGACCTCAAAAAGCTGTAAACACGTATATAAAATTGACAAGTGACCTAGCTCTGCTTGTTAGTGAGAGGATCAAGGGTGTTTTTTTCCTGTGCTCTAATACTAGAATAGTGGGCCCTAGCAATGATCTAGTTCAACCTGGGCTCAAGATAGGATCATTCCTATCTGAGACATCCCAGGCAAATGTTAACTCAGCCTGCACTTAAACACTTCTAATGACAGATATCTCACAGCCTCTCTTGGTAATATGTTCCAGTGCTTAACTGCACATAATTAGAAAGGTATTTGCCAATTATGCCCATTACTGCTGGTCTGGTACCCTGAAGATACAAAGAGCAATTACCATCTTCTTTATAACAGCCGTTTTTGTATTTATACTTCATATATATTTTTATATGAAAATATTTTTATTTAGATTTTGTCTGAAGACTCTTGTCAAATCCCATTTCAGTTTCCTCCTCTTCAGACTAAATAATCCTAATTCTTCCAACTCTCCACATATGACATACTTTTTGTACTGCTAATGAAATTTGTGATTTTTTTGAAATGTGGTATCCAACACTGAACAACAGTTTCTAGCTGAGGTGTATAAATGGTGTGGAAGAGTCGCTTCCCAAGACTTCATAATTACATTAATGTTAATACTTCTCAGTATGTTAACCATTTTTGTCATAATGTTATACTGTTTGTTTACATTCAGCTTGCCATCCACTATAACCCCCAGATCCTTTTTTGTAGTAGTGCAGCCTAGTCAATTTTTCTCCACTTAATATCTGTGGATTTGATTGTTTTTTTCCTGTGCATAGCACTTTGACATTAAACATGGATAAGTGCATCCTATTTATTTCAGAGCATTTCTCAACTTTATTAAGGTTATTTTGAATTCTAATAGTGTTTTTTAAGTGCTTGCTATCTATCCTGCAGGGTGTCATCCACAGATTCACTAAATGTACACTTAATGATTTGGAGGATGGAATTAAGATATTGAGCAGTACTTAACCCAGGGTTTTCTTTGGAACCCGATATGATATCTCCTTTCCATTTGAGTTACTGATAACTACTTTTTCAGTGCATTTATTAAACCAGTTATACATCCTCTGTATAGTAGCTTTATCTTAATGGTGTTTCCTTAGCATCTTTATGAGAATGTCAGGATAAAACCTTACCAAAAAGGAGTTCTAGCGCATCCATTTTATCCACAAGGCATGTCTTTAGAATGCTTACTTTTTTAATATACAGCCTACTTGTTTCAAGTGCAGCTTCCAAGATGTAGTTTGTACCAGGTTTTTGCCCCAGACTTTGTCTCCCCATTCACATGTCCATGGCTTTAAATTAATCTCATTGAGCATGATGAATGGCATCTATAAGTAACTCATCACTGTAAATAAATGCTTCATAGTCATGCTCCAAATTAGGGAACTAAGCTACAGTTTAATTTCATATTATTTTCAAAATTAAGTGGGAAGGGCTAAACTGATTAGAGCTAAATGTTAACTTTTTATAGAGCTTAGTTAATACTAAATTTTATTCAAACTCTTGAAGTTGTTAGCTAATTGCACATTTAAAAACCATTTCCTGGGTAATTGTCACAATCCTTTGAGGCTGCAACATGGATAAAGTTACAATGAGCAATATGTCCTAATCACTAAGTAGTAAACAAATAAATGAGTTTGTTATCCGCTAGGTGTCTGTGAGTAAATTAAACTTGACTTGCTTCTAATTGCAGAAATATACTGAAAATGATGTAAGAACCTGCTGCCTTGCTGAAATAAAACAAACTGAAGAGAAATACACAGAAACTTTAGAATCAATAGAGAAGGTAAGGCAGTTAACTCTGTACTAGCAGAATAGCTATTTACATAGTAAATAACAGGCTGGAAAATATAAGTCAAGGTGTACCCTTTTCTTTGCAGTTTTTCATGGTGCCGCTGAAGAGGTTTCTGTCGGGTTCAGATTTTGATACGGTTTTCATCAACATTCCTGTAAGTAATTGTTTACTTAAAGAAAGAGGCAGGGGATTTTTGTTTGGTTTTTTCCGTGCAGTCAGACTAGATATAACAATGTGCAAAAATCTTCCAAAGCATTTAAATATCTAGCTACTGTAAATCTTAGTAAAGAAAAGACCTTGTACCACATCTTTATTTCTGGAGTTAAATCAGCTGAGGATCTGACTTTAGCTACCCTGCAGTACGCAGAATCTGTTTAATCCTCTCTGTGTATACTAGAGAGACATGGATCATGGCTTGCGGCTAATATGGGAAAAGAATGACCATCATTCATGGGTTTGTGAATATCATGCATGGATTTTCCATCAGTGTGGAGAACATTTATACAGCACTTTCATTTACAGAAATACTATGAATGAATACAACTTTATATCAGCCAGGATTTCATTGATAGCTGGACATGTCACTGAAGGCAATTTAAAATCAACATAGTTTACATCTTTCTACTCAGAATCTGATATTGGATGCAATAAAGAGAACTCCATGTAAAGTTTCTGGGATATTTCCCTTTTAGATAAAATGTTTGGAGGTTCCTTATGTGAATGACATACTTCAGGAAATCCCATTTACTTTGCAATCCAGAATAAAATGGCAGTTGCTTTTTGGGGGGGTTAGAAATTCAGTAAATGTGTTATCATAAATCTCATCCTTTTAAGTGAAGACATCAAGCATCATTTCAAAGCTCTTTTCATGCAAAAAGATAAAAGCTGCAAACTGTAAGTGTTCAAAATGCGCTTCTGAATGTCTGCAGCCTACTTCTTTGTGTGAGGGCAGTTTTGCACTGCTTTTCTGGCACTTTACTATTCTAAAGCAGGTTAATTGGCCCAGGAAAATTCCCGTGTTTCTTCATATTTGCCCCAGTACTCGGGTCTTTATCTAGGCCAGAGGTAGACAACCTCTTCTGGCTTCAGGCTGGAATGACCCACCCAGGTGAGAGGCAGGCAGATGAGTGGTAAGACCCAGCTGCTGCCACTATTGTCTGTCCAGCGTCACAGGGAGAGTGCCTGCAGTTGGCACTTCTCCCTGCAGCAGCATGGCCACAGCACCCATAGCCAAAGCCCTTACTATTGAAGTCCTACTTCTGTGTTCCAAATCAGTGGTTCCGCAGGCAGGTTCTGGCCTCTGGGCCATAGGTCATCAACCTGTAATATAGGCCATTGAAATACCAAATGTTCAATTTCAACCCCTTTGAATTTTTACATTTACTCCCAATGTATCTATGTGAGCTAGAAACCCTTATACTGTACTGCCTTCCCCTTGCCTTCCACTTCAAATATGGTCTGACCTATTTAACTTCTTCATCTTTGGTTCGCTTCCCACTCTGTCTAATCTACATAGCCTGTCATTTCATGTCCTCCTCCAGCTGTTGTCTCTATACCTTTCTTAGGAAGGGTTGTCTTTGCAGAGCGTAGAAAACCAACCCACCATAAAACATGTATACAGGACTGCAGATATAGTTTGCTGTAATTAATTCCCATATATGCTTCGCTTGGTTAGCATGTTTACATCCTCTACCTTTTCAGACATCTGTCAATCCTGTATCTCCCATCACAGAAGTGTTAATGAAACAGGTAAGAGATGGAGGAAGAATGTAAACTAAAAATCAACTGAAACTTTAGTACTTAATTTCTTTTGTCTTGTGTTCCCTTTTCTTTGCTTTTGGATAAAAGCACTTGAAATGCCTTTCAGGAGCTCCGAGCAGTGTGTGAGTGTACAGGCATTCACAACCAAAGAAGGGTTTAATAAATGGCCAGCATACTTTAAAAAAAAAAAAAAAAAATCCTTAAAAAATGAGGATCATACCTGAAGCCATTGCTGAAATGTTTATAGCTTTAGGGAGCATGATGGGGGGAAAGTGTTGTTTGGTCCTCTAACACAGTGGTTCTTAACCTTTTTTTGTATCAGGACCCATCTGTAAACAATCCTGACCTAGTGCCCCTGCCCCTGGACCCCAGTCTTCTCTCTGAAGCATTTGGGGCAGGGGATGGGTGTGTGGGGCTGGAGAGGGTGTGTGTGGGGCCTGGGGGGCCCCCAAGCAGCCCCTTGCAGGCTGGAACTCTGCCAACCTGCAAGGGAAAAGCCATGTTTTCCCATGGTTTTTCTCTTTTAAAGCAGAATCCATTTTTTAAGTTTGTTCATGACCCTTTCATATATTCTTGCAACCCATTTTTGGGTTGCGACTCATGGGTTGAGAAACACTGCTCTAACATTCCACAGTGCTCTGCGTTTCCTACCGCACTCCCTTCGATGCTCTGATAGGGAGAGAGCAGAGTGGAGAGCCAGTGAACACTCTCCTATGAGCCTGGCTGTCCTTGAGGATCTCTGAGGGCCAAGAGGCATGCAGAGAATTGTTTTCTCCAGCTTTGGGGCTGGAGATCAGGAATCCTTGCATGTTTACCGGTCTCCCTATTCCTGAGACTGAGGAATGGGGATGGAGAGAACAATTTCTTCGTGCCTTTTGGTGTCTGAAACTAGGAGACAGGAGGCAGAGTGTATAAGATGGTGTTCATTGGCTGTCTGCCCCATTTTTCCTTTCCCTGGGGCAGGGAGCTGCAGGGAGTGGAGCCACAGGGCTGAGCAATATTTTGTTGTGCCCCCTGGAGAGCTTGAACCCCTCTGGTAAGAGGGCTGCAGTGGGGGGCTTCAAATCTATTCATGGCCTGGAGGGCTTCAAATTTGAAATGCTCAAAATTGGAGTGGAATTTGGAATATTTCAAATGTATGTCTGTCCATGGCCTTTATCTGTAATGACATCTATTTAGCATGGAGAGATTTCAGGACCAAAGAGCTGGTATTCCTATTTACAAAGCCTCAATATAACTTGGTGCTGTGTTAATAAATAGGAATTTTATACATAATACATGACCACAAAATTAATAAGCTATTAGGAGCTCCTGTGATAAATCTTTAACTGGCATTTTGTAAACGTCTAGGAATTCATTACATTATTTGATAACATTTCAACAGTTTTTAAAAATGCGTTAAATGTCACAGTTCACACACCGAATACAATTCCATTTTAAATTATTATATTTTCAACATTCTTATGCTTAAGGTGGGATTCAGGTTTACTACTAGCTCCTAAAACTTGATGAAGGTTTCTGCTATCATTTTAAAAATGTAGGGGTCAGTTAGTCCAAAAATATCTACAAACATTTGGTCTGCTTAAACCCTAGAAAGCTGCATGTGACTGCATTTGCTACTCAGGAAAAAAAGGCTTGAGTGCTGTCTAAGGCTATTTAGAAAGAAGGAAGGGGGGAATGATTTAGTTTCGGTACCCAAAAATGAACAGTGAACTAAGAGGGAGAGTGCTCATGTACTATCCCTCTGACAAAATAGATTTCTCTTTCTTTCTTATCTCTCCCTATTCCACCCCCACCCCCGGCCTTCCCCCATCACTGTGTAAAAGAGGGCTTTAGGATGAAGTTTCTCTCCATGTGCAAATGGAAAAATCAGTGTAGGCCTCTGGGTCCATTTCCTCATGCTAAAACATATTTTAATGACTAACAAGAGAATGTTGTCTTGACCAGTCTCCCAGTAAACATGCTAAATTAGATTTCAGGGCACTGGTATTAATTTGTTTCAGGGGGTTTGGATAGGGAAGTTTGCATGGATTGAATATATTATGGAAAGGTGTTCTACTTGGACTTGAAGTTTATGCAGGGCTGGCCTACCACTTAGCACAAAGTGCTTACTTGGAACGACAGTAACCGGGATTCTGACTCTTATCCTTCTGAGGCTGCAGGTAGATATTGAGTGCCTGTACACAAGCATGGAGGTTGCTCCGGCTGCTGTAATTACAGTGCACCAGACAGACTTGATTAATCCCATCATTTTACCATCAGACTTGATTAACCAGGTCTATGGGAGCATGGTGATTACCATGCTTCAGCAGCCTCCCATGTCTCATGTATCAACATCCTCGCTATTAAAAATGGTGGTGGGGACACTTGTTGAATGAGCTTTAGTTCAAGCATTCCCACTGCCATTTTTAAGTGCAGGCATCCTGATGCATGAGATGCAGCAGCACTTTAGAGTGGCTCTTGGAGATGTTCTAATTAAAGCTCCCTCCCTACCCCCCGTTCCCAGAGCATGTGTAAAAGTGCTTATTATACTTAAGGAAATTTGATAGAACAGTGAGGAGAGAAGGGAGAAATCCCTGGTGGATTTGTGTCCCTTTGGTGTCTCAGAAACTGTAGCGTATAGCTATTTTGCAGCCATAATACCTTAGACCAGGGTGGCCAACCTATGGCATGTGTGCCATAAGTGACATAGGTAGCTTTTGTATGTAACATGGCAGATCAGGTAGGGAACAGACAGCACAGTGGCAGATATGGCAGGAAGCAAAAAGCAGAGAAGCTGATTGCGCAAGGAGCACGGGTTAGAAAGCAGAAAACTAAACAACAGATCAAACAAGGAACACAGGGCAGAGAGCAGAATGAGAGCAGCCAGTTGGGCAGGGAGAAAGGCATCAGAATGGCTCTTGAGGAATGTGTAGGGCTAACTTGTGGTGGGCCTGCTAAAGAGATTGGCCTATGCTGCCTTAGCCAGGGGCACCAAAGATGCATCCAGTGGGCCAGATCTGCCATTCAGAGACTATCATCTGGTCCCCAGTGATGCCCCTAGATCTGGAGTTGATCCACATACCACACGCACTGGGCCCAGGGTCTGGGATGCTTGCTACACATGGCACTCACTCTGGCTGACGCAGGATCTGCTTTGTGAACAGCACGTACCCCATCTGGTCTGGGTCTTGTGCTGAATACAGTATCTTCCTGAGCTGTGTCTTCCACGATGTGCTGCATGCAGGACCTACTTCAGCTGGTTTGGAACTACAAAGTATGCACCACCTTTCCTGGCTACTCCAGGGCCATTGCCACATGCAGCATGGATCCTGGACAGGCTAGAGTGGGCACTGTGTGCAGGGCATGTCCTGGACTGGCCCTGCATGGGCATTGCATGTGGCATTGTCCTGGACCAGTCAGAGCAAGCACTGAATGTGTTGGATCTAGCATGTGAGGGGAAGGATGGGGCCCCAGGTCCAGGTCCTGATCTGGCTTTCATGGCTGTCCATGCACCATTTGTCTGGCCAGTGAACTGGCCCTGTGCCACTGCTCAATCTGCTTCTGGCTGGGTAAGCTGAACACTTCTGCCACCTTAGATCTTATTTTTTCCCTTCCTTGCCTCCCCAAACTATCTTATGTATGCCATTAAGTTAGCATTTGAGGCTCTATATGTCCAGCTGAGAATTTTGAGTAGGAGGAACTTTCAAGTGGCATAACAACAGCTTTTCTTGACTCCCCTAACATCCCTTGGCTCCTGATGTAGGTATAATGTAGAGAACATGGCAGAACCCACACTTGCATTTCTTGCTGTTTGATCCCAGTCGTGGCCATAGTTAGGTGCTCTCCCTTACACATGGGTATGCAGAGAGGCCAATTTCTCCACTAGACTGTGAGCTGTAAGAAGCTTCTCAGCCTTGTCTGTTCCTGTGCTGATCTCTATGCAGGAATTCATCTGAACTTAATGTCCCTTAATTTATTAAACATTTGCAGTGTAATACAATACAAACTCATAACAAAGTTTCATTTGCAGGGCTTTTAGTGATTTTTATGCCAGTTATTTAATTGTGCAACATTAACCCTATGCTAGTATTTTCATCTCAAAGCATTTCTGCAATGCTGTCCAGTATACATTACTATCTTTGACTCTTGACCATTTCTTATCTTGCATGAAGGGTTTTTATTTTTTTCCAAGTGGTAGATACAGGTTTCTTATGCAGTGGTAAAAAATTGAAAATGTTAAAATTCCTGTTTGTTTTGAATCTTTCTTGATCATCCTTGCCTTTTCCCTGAACCATTAGTTGCCTGTTGTATCAAGAAACTCATTATGATTACAGTTAACTTGGCACCAGGATATCACTAATTGACCAATGTAATGTACAAAACTAATTTTTCACAGCTCAGGGACATGACTCATTACTTTATCTTGTCACTAAAACATTTACTTGACTTGCTTAATTTTAAAATTATCATTATAAAATGAAGATGAATTAACAGTGCACATTTCAAGATAGAATAAATTAGTCTTTAATAAGTAATTCTCTGCGTTCAGTTCCTCTTGTCATACTGTATGGAGGATCTGGTACTTCAAAGCAAAGCTTGAAATGAGCTCTTACTCATAAATGATGTGTTTTTTAGCTTATTGAAATAAATGGATTTATATGGAAACACTAATCTTCATTTACTCTTAATTTTGGAAGCGTTTATGATTCTGATTTTGTTTCAATATTTTTCTTATGTTGCTGTCTTCAAGGATTTGGTGAAAATCCACAGAAGTCTAATGCTGGACATTTGTGACTCCATTGTTAATAAAAATGACCAGAATTTATATCAAGTTTTTATAAAATACAAGGAAAGGTAATATTTATATACTAACTTTGATATATCTTAATAATAATTTGCACTGAATCCAGTAAAGCATCTCTCTTCATTTACATTCCAGTTTTATAAAGCAAGCAATTTATAGTAAAGAATTAAATTCTTATGGTATGTAGTTAATATTTATAAAGTGTTTTGAACATGGAAAACACCATGAAAGTACTAAGTATTTTGTATGTTTTTCCCCATGTATATTTTTTGCACTTGGTACTTTTACCATCATTTTGAACAAAACCAATCTGCAATACCACCTAAGCCATCTCAAATCCTCTGCTGAGTTAAACAATACAGTTTACAGACATACTATAGCTTAAGAGAGGAAAAGGGCAAGAGAAGTGCAGTGAGGCATGAAGATACAGGAAAACCATTCTAAATGTTAGAAACAGGTGCAAAGATTGTTTGGAGGGAGAGAAGTTGAGGCAGGGTGGAGAGGAGAGCCCATGGGTTTGTTTACATTACACTCAAAAGTTTGACTCAGGCTTGTGTATACATTTGTGGATTTAACCTAGGCAGCTTGTATACTGATATAGCTTTGAGTTTCATTGCAGTCTCACTGCATATTTCCTTATCTGTTTGGTTGGGTTTTCAGTCCCCCCTGAGCTTTTGCTCCTCTACCTATGCTGTTATCAATACTTGAGCTAGCTAATTTAAAGCTAAACAGATATGTCTACCCAAGCTTTGGTCACACCTTACACTGTGGGATAGGCATATCCCAGGTGGGCCCAAAGAAAATATTAAGAAAGTCACCTTTGAACTGGGAATTGAAAGTAACAGGCAATTAAATTATTTGTGGTACAACTGAATTGCAGTCAACTGTATATTTGGAAGAAAGCAGGAAACAGAACATGAAGTGCTGGAAAATAGAGAGCTTTTTTTAGGGGGAAGCAGTAGGGAAGGGAGTTGCCCTAGTCAGTCAGCAGAAGTAAAGATAGAGAAGAACTCTTCAGTAGGGGTGGGAGGCATTGGGAGAGTGATGGTGCAGGGTGATAGATGATGAAGGGAGGGTATAGTAAGGGGTGATTATTGGAAGGTTACAGAGGATGAGGTTACAGTGTGCAAGGCACCAGGAGGACAGGGAGCTGTGTTTGAAGATACTCCTCTCCTTCAAGAGAAATGCTGAGAGGTGTATAACTTGAAGGAGCTGAGATGGAATTATAAGTTACAAACTACTTTGTCAATGCAGGGGGAGGACAGATACTCCATTATCTATACTGCAGTATTGTTATTAAAATAATCGTGTTGAAACAGATGTTCAGGGCCAGTCAGTACAATTGCGTTAATAGTGACATGCAGAATAAATAGAAGATGATTAAGAGGTAGAAGAATAACAACACAAAACAAGAACTGAAGCTTGTGGTAACCTGGAAGAGGGAGCTTGTAGTTAAGAGAGGTCACCCTTAGAGATTTAGAGCAATTTGAGAGGAACAGAAAGAACTTTTTTAAAAGGGAATAGAAGGTTCTTTGTATAAAGCCAGATTCTTTTAAAGTAGTTTTGCAGAAATTGGCCAGCAAGCACCATGCTGATCTGATGGCTATTGAGAATTTCTTGAGTTTATGTGTGTTAGCTATTATCTTGACCCAAAGGCTCACAGACTGTAACTCAATAGAAGCTGTTTAATCATTTTGTGAAACCTACTGTTGCTGTAAAAGAGTAGATATAATTAATCCAGTGTTAATCCTATGTTACAGCATTTATTCATTACATCCTTTGAAATCTATCTCTTAACATTGTAAATACTAATGATTTTGTTCCATTAAGCAGCAGTTACCTTGTTTTACAACCTTATACAAGTGCTTTATTATATATCACAGCATATATGCATTAACGTTAATTTGAACTTGAAATGATCTGACAGTATTTTGACTGTGATGCATCAGTGATGGTCTGAAATGTTTTTGAAATGTATCCTTGATTATATTCTGAGGGCAGTACTATGGTATGTGTGAAAGGGCAGATTCTAACCATGGGTATGTGGGCACAGATCCCACTGAAGGAAAATTATTACCCATGTATTTGTTTGTGTAGTGTGAATAAGGATTTGACTGGAATAGCATCCCGTTTATTTTTTCCTGTTTTGACTTAGACTTGTCATCTATGGGCAGTACTGCAGTCAAGTGGAGACAGCCATATCATGCTTAGACAACATCTCCAAGACAAAAGAAGATGTTAAGTTGAAGCTAGAGGTACCAATGTTTATCTTTGTGTTCATATAAGTAAATATACTGCTTCTCTGCTCCAGATGTGGACCCAGAAGAGATATCCATGATTAATGCAATCTATTCCAGTGTTTGGGTCTGAGTTTTTAATTTTCTTTTCCTTTTAATTGGACTGAGGGGCTAAACTTGTCAGGCTGAGACACAGAGGCTGGAATTTTGGACTCATTGAAGTCAGTAGCATCACAATTTTATATGAGAAATGTTTGTCAATATAATTTCTTTATTTCCCCTGGAATCCAAGTTGAGAGTGAAGTTAGCTGAGAAAATAGTTACAGATTAGATTGTTCTGGACACACATCTGCCCAAGGGGTGGTTTGTGAATTGCCCCACTTCAAGGCCTTGAGGAGGAGCTTGGTGCTTCCAAAGGCATGCATGCTTTTAAAACCTAATGCATCCTGCGTGGTTTCAATTACTATTTTTGTTTATGTTCATAGTGTCTGATTCAAAACAATAAGGCTGCTAATTTGTTTCCTGTGCCTAAATATAGTATTTATTCTGTGCTTATCAACTAGGGTGACTAATACCACAATAATGGAATCCAGTTCCAGATACTGAATTTTCTTAAAGATGGGAATATTCAAATGTAAAATATGTCTTCAGTTCATATCACTGGTTGGTCTGTTTGTAGGCCTAATGTTGTCTTGTGGTCTGCCAGAGCCCAAGACTGGTTATCTTTCAGAAGGGCTGCAAGACCTTTTTACTTGGGTAGGTATTAGCAAGCAAGTTAAGTTGGGAGATTTGTTTGGGGAGTTTTTGTTATGTAAGTATGTCTCTTATTTAATATTTATTTTGCTTTTATAAGGTTGTTTTTTTCCCCCTGTAAGGCACCTGAGCCTTTTCCAAAAAAGGCATAGAAATCTAATCAGCCAATAAATATTTCTCCCCCTTACAGTGATATTTAGTCATCTGAATATTTGAGACGTCTGGCTGGCATTTATATCAACTTTTAAATTGAGTGGTGTTGAATTTGGTTCTTGTTTTTACAATAATCTTATTTCAGTCTTTTTGTTTTTTAATTTAGGAGTGTTCCAAGAGAGCTAATAATGGGAAATTTACATTGCGGGATCTCCTAGTGGTTCCTATGCAAAGAGTTCTAAAATATCATCTACTACTCCAGGTACTTCTATTTTTGAAATGTAAAGTGTTTGAGCACAAAGCTATGCTAGCTTATAATTAGAAGGTTGTTATAATGAGTATTTAGGCCTTTATCAAAGGGGAAGTGATTGACATATTTATAGTCTTGAGCTGAGACTTGCTTGTCATGAAGTCCAATCTAGTTCAGTGTAGCTTTTTCTGCGGTGAGTATTCCTCACAGCTGAAGCATATCTGAAAAGAATACAATCAGTTCTTCAATATCTGAGCCTCTTCACTTATTGGTGTGTTTAAAATTGTTAGTGCTGCTGAGCTGTTGAGCATAGTGGTCTTGAAATGTATATGTTTATCCCCAGAAGACTGAGCTGAACAATACTAGATCATAGTCTAAGATGCTACCTTGCTATAATAAATTATAATAAAGCCATATTTATTTTGAAATGCTTCTTTTTATAACCCACAAAGCTTTGGCTTTCACAGTTAGTCCTATAATGAGGGTGCAGAGTCTTATAAATTTGATTTGATAGCTGTGCTAGGAGACTCATTAGTTCAGCTGCAAAGAAATGTATTACTGTATTAGACTGTCAGCCCTGCTGATGCTTGTAAAATGTCATTTTAAAAAGAGCTACTACTTGTATGTGAAGCATAATTTTGACTCTGCAGTGTGTTGTATTAAATTTCTTGAACTATATCTGTATAAATACAAGTCATCAATATTTTGATCAGCAGAAAATCAGGTGTAAAAAACCCCAAAATTGATGATCGAACTACTTTCTTGAAACATTTATGAGATCTGAACCATGGCAATGTTATCAAATTGTAGATTATGAAAAATACGATATATTATATTACTTGTATTTTAAAGTGTGAGGCATTATAACACCAAATGGAAAAGGAAGAGAAGTCCTTTTACATCTTTGCAAGTTCAGGGCCTCCACTAAAATTGCTAGAAAAGCATATAAGCATTTATTCTCTTGTTTTTCAGAAGCCTAGCAAGCTATTACATTAGTTAAAATGTATAATCTTAACACACAGTCAAGAATAAATAACTTATTTCCCTTTGGGATTTCTTTTTCTTTCTTCTTTTTTTTTTTTTTGCTTTTAAGTAGCCCATAATTTTCCAGGTTGCAAATGGCTTATGGATTTTTTAAAGCTAGGAAATGGGTAAAAAATATTCTTGAAATATTTTCATATTATTTAAAGATATGTCATTTGAATTCAGGTCTGTAAAATAGTATATAAATGCAACTAGTCTTGAGTATAATAAGGTAGTCACTAGTTTTATGTACTCCCACATTTTAGCTAAGATTTTATTGCCTAGTATATTCCTACTTGACCTTTGCAGACAAACTCAAGTTTTGGAATGTTGATTATCCACTTCATTGTTAGTAACATGAAAACCCAAAGCTGAAGTCAACACGACTTTCAGTAGTAACAAGCTTGTAGAGAGAGGTGCTGATTGGGAGAGTTTAAGTTGCCAAATAGAATGAGCTTTTAGGTTTATAAGAAAGTAGGGCTACGAGGCACCTCACAAAGTCACAGCAGCACACTCGAGGCAGGATCATCCCTGACTAAAAGCAAACTTGCCAAGCATCTGTCCAACTTGCTCATTTATTTTCACAACTTATTTAGGTAGCCTTAAATAGGTCTAGTTCTTTCTCTCTTTCCCCATAAGTCTTGTTTCCCAGGCCCTTAGTTATTTTTGTTGCTCTTTGCTGAACTCTTTTCGGCATGTCCACATCCTTCTAGAAGTGTGGGACCTAACACTGGACACAGTACTTCAGTTCTGAATATAGCAGAAGAATCACTTCCCTTGACTGGCAAGTGACACTCCTGTTGATACAACCCAATATACCAGTGGCTTTTTTTGTAACAAGAACACACTGTTGGCTCCTATTCAGCTTACGGTATACTGTAATCACCAGGTCCTTCTCTGCAGTACTGCAGCGTAGCCAAATTTTCAGTTACCCAAATAGAATTAGCTTGTAGCTAATTTCCCCATTCTATATTTGTGTATGAAATATTCCATCCCAAATGCAGGACTTATTTTTAATAAGACTGTTTATCAATACATGTTCATATTTAGAACATATGGTGTTCATTGTTTTAAACACACATCACTTACCTAGCTGTGGTAGTGCTAGTTAGAATCTGTGGTGGGGATAGGGAAATACAAGGAAAAATGAAAATGTTGGGGCCATGCTATTTATGTAAAGCAAATCACCAGGTTGTTAGGAGTGATCATGGTACAATAGACATTTTATTTAAATGAAAAGTATATAAACTGATTAGCAGCTTGTGTGTGAAAAGCTGTTATATCCTGTCAATTAGGAGCTGGTGAAGCACACTACTGATCCAACTGAGAAAGCAAATCTAAAGCTAGCACTTGATGCAATGAAGGTAAGCATGTCACGGCAAGTACAAATATACTTCTTTGCCATCAGTTAAAATCATAAGCATCACTTCCAAGAAACACTAATATGATTTTAAGTTCATTACTTTTTTCTTTTTTTTTCTTCTTGTTGAAGGAGGTCCCATTTTCAAAAAAGGCTAAACAAACACATATGTGTAATGAGCCACAAACTTTGAAATTAGATTAAAGCAAGGATACTGCTAATGGCTTTTTCTTAAGAGAATCTATATCAGGTTTGGCAACTGATTTGATACATTTTATATGGTATGGATAGACTTGCATGAGTTTCGCTTACTTCTAATATATTAACTTTTACATAATGTTCCCTAGTTTTTAGCCATCTAACCAGATGAAAAAAATACATCTTTCACTTGTCAGGCTCCTTGTGCAAAGTTGAGTAAAACTTCCATTACTGTAGGTCATCTGAAATTTTGATCAGCAGTTTCCCAGTGAGATGAATGCAATTCTCTTCACCGCTTAGTTTCTTTTGACTTAGTTTTTATCTTTGTTGCCTTAGGCTAGAAGGCATGAATATTTTTTCTGTGGTCTGAGGACCATTATTGGACATGTTATTGCAAATGGCAAGTGCCTTATAAAATAGTGGTATCACTTTACATGTTTTTGTATCCCTCTGTATTATGCAATTTCCTCTGCATTTGGCTTTGCTCTTTTGATTCCTTTTCTTCAGTTGATGTACACAAAAGCTTACTGATAGTTTCAGTTTTTTTGCAAACTGAGCAGTATACCAGGTGATTGTTTCATTTAGCATGCATTTCATAAATATTATTTTCTCCTAAACATTCCAGTTTTTGCATCTATATAGAGCAGAAAAAGATAAGTGGAAAATGTACTAATGTACTTGATACACAGATATAAAGGAAGAGTGACACTGGTACTGTGAATAACAGTTTTCTAGATAGCAACATCAGAGGTGTAAGAGCTATATGCCAGCCAGACATGCTGTTTTGTACAAGTCCTGTACAAAATTAGGTTGGCTGTTCACACTTTGATCCAGCTTATCGTTTGTTGTTCAGATGCTGCTTCCCCCTAACTCTAGGTCCAGGATTTTGAAAACTTAGATATTTGGATCTGACCAGGGTTTCTGCCTCTACAGGAGGAAGAAAAACTTTATCTTGGTTGCATCCAATTACCCATGCTAAGGTAGCTTAAATAGGTATCAAGACTCAAGGCCACCCCCCATCTTCTGAAATGTTCTTTTAAGTTAGGGGAAATCTGGACAATTTATAGCCTAATCACCGGTTTCTGTAGGTGGAGATGATCTTTATTTTCTTATTAACTTTTTAAGTTCAACTGATAGCAGCTGTTCTCCAGGTCTGGTTGACTTTGGCTTAGACCAAAAGCGTTGTTTCCTGGAAACAAATGCACAATATAGACTGAATTCCGTTAACTATAGTCTGTATAACTCATACCAGATGCTGAAAGTAAGTGATGTTGTGCCTAATAGGATTGGCTCTTCATATTGATTCATATTGCTCTAATGCCTGGAAACCAGACGGAAACCCAAATGAGACTTATGGCTTACTCTTCCGTCTTTCAACTCAATATGTAGACAGAGAGGGAAAAAAAACAACGCTGTTACTATATCATGGAGGTCTGCAGAAGACTAAAACAAGGTTAACAACAGTTAAATTTATATCTCTCACCAAGGTCTATGTCTTTAGATACAGAAGGTACTACCCAACAGATGTGTTTCCATATAAGCATGATAGAGGTTACTTCATGATATAAAGAAGCCAAGGGTCAAACTCAGAATGCAGTGTTGAGAGGATAGCAGTAGTAGATTGACTGATGTGACATTCTGTTTTGACCAGTTCTATTAACATATGTACCACTAATATCCACTCAGTCTACTTTTTTGACAGATGCTTCTGCAAATTGTCCCTATTGCTAAAGCACATTTGAAACATTATTAAAGGCTCTAGTGAAACATGCACAATATATCTGTTGAAAAAAGTGACCTGCAGTGGGCAATAACAACCTTATCCTGTGGTTTCAGGTATGGTATCCCATTAAGGGTCCTATGGTTAGTGTGCTGTTCAATATTTTTTCTCACCGTACTACACAGAGAGCAAGAGCATGGACTGCTGGGCAATAATTTTTCTCTCTAATACACATGGACACATACAATAACCCTTCTCTGTATGTTGCTCATGAACCTGTTTTCTACTATGTATCATATATAGCCCTCACTCCCAAGACTGTAGTTCAGCTGTTAATCTCTGAAATGGAAAGTTATCAGATGCTCTTAAAGATCAGGCTACATACAGTAAATTTTAAATTATATTCTTAAAATTCCAGAAACTTAGGTAAGTTCTACTTTGGTACTTCAGTTAGCTCTCATTGTTGCCACTGAATTTGGGCCTCTGAGTCAGATTTAAAGATTGCAAAAATTTGTAAGCATGATCAAAGATGCACACAGCATTTTATACTCATATCTTAAACTAGCATGTCAACAACCACTCAACGTTAAAGATAAATAATTTTTCTTAAAGGGCTTAATGTCCAGATAAGGCAAAATCAGGGTTATAAATGCATTTACTTAAAATAATATATTGACTTTTTTCTCTTATGGAAATATTTTCTCCCCCCTGTTTAGGACTTGGCTCAATATGTAAATGAAGTGAAGAGAGATAATGAAACCCTTCGTGAAATTAAACAGTTTCAGTTATCAATAGAGAATATGGTATGTTATATTTTTTGTTTACATCTTTTTTCACCATTGATTTAATTTACTGATATACAGTGCTCATTGCTGTTTTGTATAAGGCCAGAACCAATGGCAAAATTTAAGTATGCATATGTGTCATATCTTGGCTGCCTTGGTATATTTATTAATCTAAATAATAATAATACGTGCATATAGTGATGTCTTTTCCCTTGTCTCTGAGGCTGCAGACAGCTAACATTATGAAGTATCTTTGTGGGTAGTATCTTGGGAGAAAAAGGCATTTATTTATGCTTTATCTTTTTTTTATTGGAGCATACTGACCAAGAGGTACAAGTTCGGTTTGAATTTTAGAAAGTCTGGGTTTTGTAGTATAATGGCTAAAATTTTGGCAAGTACTTGTTAAATAATGAATGTAATTTTGCTCTTAGAACCAGCCTCTGTTGCAGTATGGAAGACCACAAGGTGATGGAGAAATAAGGATAACTACACTAGACAAACGTACAAGGCAAGACAGGTAAGAAGATACGTTGGTTTGCTAAATACAGAACCGGTGTTAGTTTTTAAAATTTATGCTATGACATTTCTCTGTTTAAACCTGGGGTCAGTTCATAAATTCTTGGGCATACTTTTCATTTTACATGCATAGCATCTGTTTGCATTAATGTCAAGGAAGTAAATTTTCAAAGTGGTTCCTGGGAAGTTGGCCATTATATTAACATCCAGATCCCTGTGTACCTCTTTGAAGAGCACTTTAAATAGTTCATGTGTTGTTACTCAGTAGTTTAATTGCTAACTATCACAACCAGAAGTGCTCCATGCTTAGTTTTATAAGATAGTGTATCACTTTAAAAGGACTACTATATTACTTTACGATCAAGATTTTTAACCTTTTATGTATTATATTTTCATAGGCATATCTTCTTATTTGATCTAGCTGTTATTGTGTGCAAGCGACGAGGTGATAATTATGAAATGAAGGAAATAATAGATCTTCAGAAATATAAAATCACAAATAATCCCAGTACTGATAAAGAAAATAAAAAGGTAAATGATTATAATGTTATTTCAAGAAAAAAAAAATGGAATGTCAAATCAGACTGAAATATATGAAATGCTGTACAAACTTACTTTTGAAATTTATATGTAATTTTCCCACCAGTATTTCAAAGCTGTAAAGTGCATGGTATACTGGGATTTAAAGTGGGTCACCATTAAAAGGCTCTGTTTTTTTTTTTTTGTTTTGAGGTAAACAAAACACTTAAAGCAGTCATTCCCAAACTGTACAAAAGTACTTAATAGTAATGACCTCTGTTTTTTCCATGTTACTGAATATCAAAATGCCACCTTTTTCTTGCTGAATTTTTAATTGCTAATCTGTGTACTTCTGCTCCTTTCATAAAGTGGTCTTATGGCTTCTACCTCATCCACTTACATGGGCAAAATGGACTTGAATTTTATTGCAAAACTAAAGATTTGAAGAAAAAGTGGTTGGAGCAATTTGAAATGGCACTGTAAGTATATTTTGCCTACTAAGTAATATGGATGTCCTTAGCCAGCATATAGTAATAATTAAATGCTACAGCATTGGTTTAATATGCATTTTAAATTACAGTAAATTTTATCGAGGTCAGTAAATTATTTTAAGAGTCTGAAGAAAAGAGCTAGAGCTACAAAGCAAAAAGAATATTTCCTTGAAATTCTCCCAGGAAAAGGAAGAGGGCACTCTAGGCTGTGTATTGTTTTACCTTAGCCACTATGATTGTTGTAGTACATTCTCAAACACCCAGGGAAAATATTAATTGTTTTAGCAATAAATATTTAACATAATGGTAATGGATTTTTTCATTTTTATCTTTGTAAATTGAAATACATTTTAGGAGAGATGGGGATATTGGCTTTTTTCCTAGTGGCTTTTAACTAATATATTGTTTAGCATTTGGGTCTGGTTACTTGGTTTATTAAGTTTGGTTTCAAAAGCTTGATTTCCTCTGTATATTTTTAACTAAAAAGCATGAATGTATTAGGCTTCTTAAAGTAATGTGTTCAGATTTAGCACTGCAGGTTTCATTAGTGTTATGTAGAGACAAGCTTTATTTTATTTCTGATAGTGGTTGGAAAAAACATGATTGTTGATGCTGATTAAATTTAAAAGACAGGAACAAAGGAATCAGATAGTTTAGAGATGGTTTAAGTTATATTAAAAATATGGATGAGGTAATCCTAGCTATGATAAAATGGGATAAAACTAAATGTTTTGGATGTTATTTTTTGAGTTGATAAAGGATATCTGGGATGTTATAAGATAAACACCACTGAAACATGTGTATGGTATCTCCTTTCAAGATTTTTGTTGGAATTTTTTCCTTTTGAATGAAACCCAAAGGTTTAAGTTGGATTGGCATAGAAAGCATTCAGGAGGGAAGGCCCTACTTGGTACAAACTTATACAACCCACCTGTAGCAAATCCAGGAATGGCATGTGCTTTTGTGGGAGTTAAACCTGGGAGTCATAGGTGAGGAATAGAGTGTCTTATCCATACATACATGAGAAACCAAGCACTTTGCCTTTTCATGTCCATGGCTATTTCTCCTTCTCACCTGCATATTTTCATATTAATAGTTCTTTATATTAAGAGGCTAATAAAAGTGTCCACATTAAAATGTGCCAGATATCCTACTTGATTAGGCTTATACATATAAATAATGACCACCTTATAAGAAAAAAATATACAAATAATTACTTAATTCAGGGAGCTAGCTATACTGGGAAACTTAGCTCTATGCTGCATCTCCATGTGCCTGGCCCTTCTCCTGATTTCTGCTTCACATCCTTGTTCCTCAAGTTCCCTTTTCTGTTGCTTTTCCCCATTCCCCTTCTCTAGATTCTTCCCAGCCCTGTTAGACCTGATCACCAGCACCCCTTTGCTGTATTTCAGCCAGTAGCAGCAGAAGAAAATATTATTTGGAGGGGCTGAGGGCCGATACAGGACTGGCGCGCACTGGTGCTGTACATGGTGGCGAAGGCCCTGGGTGAGGTGCTGCGGCAGCAGGGCATGGCAGCGGTGCTGGGCACAGCGGTACAATGGCACTGTGTTTTTGCTGCTGTCATCAGTGGCTGCAAAATTAGTTTTGGGAGGGATAAGCTCCGTTTAGCCCTGGCCTTCTGCTGCCTATAGTTTCAGCTGAGAATTACACTGAATCCATTTTAACATGTAAGTGTATTCAGTGGTGATGCGTTGGAGTGCTCTGGGGGGTACCTGCCTCCTCCGATTTCTGTGCTGACAGTGGGATGCAGGCACTGGGCATGAGATTGGTGGCAGTTAGTCTGATCTCTCATGGCCCATCTTATAAACCTACACCATGGTTTAACATGTGTTTGGAGTCTGATCTAGAGTAGCACAGGACTGAAATGGTAGGTTCCTTCAGTTTAGGGTGGAATTGTATTTGAATAGTGATTCCCAAAGGGAGATTGACAGAAGCATGCCGTGAGATCCTGTTAAGGGTAAATGCTCTCGTCCCTTATTAGGCACCTTGCATCTGCTGCTCCTCTGGGCACTGCTGCTACTACTGCTGCTCCTTCCCCCACTCTGCTAACCCCTATGTTGCCACTGCCCCTCCTTTCTGCCTGCCCACACTCCCCCCACTTCCAGCAGCGTGCTGTACTGCAAATGGGCAGGCAGGTGAGCATACAGACGGAATCACACTTCGCATCCCTTGTCCCCTCCATTCCTTCCGGGGCTAGCTGGAGGGGCCATGGGGGTGGTTACTGGCATGTGAGAGCCTTCAGGAGCATCCTTAGCAGTAAGGGCTGTCCTTGCTCCCTGAAGTAAAGACTAGAGGGAAGGGCAAGGATGCGGACAGTGGAAAGAGCAGAGCGCAGCAGGGTGAGTTCCTGTCCCTTCTGCCCTTCAGTGGCACCAGTTAAATTAGTGATTCTCAACTTTTTAAGCCTCAAGGCCCTTTCCCATATCCTCTTTGAATTTAGATTTATCTTGGTGATTTTTTGGGGTGCTGTGAAATTAAGAAAAGCATGCCACCAAATTTATCCAGAAAAAAAAGTGGTGCCCCAATATTAAAAATGTGGGAAATACTGAATTAGAAAAACTGAATTGTATCCTTGTAAGGTGGTATTCTTTGCTCTAGCCAGTGTTCCTGCTCCCTTATTTTGACCACCATTTAAACTGACCAGACTTAAAAAGAACTTGCAGGTTTTCATTTTGAAATCTGATTTTTTTTCTCCCTTCTCTTCTGTGGGTTTTGGCTTTATACTATATCATGAGCAGTAGTACACACCTAGGGTGAATCTCAGCGTTCCTACTCTGAGGAGTTACCTCAGCATGTACAGTGCTAATGATATTGTAAGTGCTGAAGCAAGGAGTTAGCCTTGGGGAATTAGCTCAACCGATTGTTTTTTTTTTCCAATGTTGTTTTGTTGGATTTCTGGTTTTCAGTATTTTTATTTCCTACCCTATAGTGGGTCTTTTAAAGTAGAGTTCAGAAAAGTGACTGATAAAATGACACCATTATTCAGGAGATCTGCTCTCTTTGCATATTTAGAGATATATACAGACAAAATATTTTTTACTACTTTTGATTTCTTTTAGTACTGCAAAATCAACACAGCTGAAAGAATGAACTGGGTTCTTGTTAATCAGACACAGCATTGCTTATTAATTTCAATCAGTTTATACTTGTGCAAATCCACTGCCCTCAGCACAGTAGCCTTAATAAAAATACAGCTGTACAAAAGATACTGTAAGGACCTAATTGGGGAGCAAATTCTTTACACCTATTTAAATTGAGAGTAAGTCCTGGTCTCTGTTTGAAGTGTTTTACCGGTGCAAGTACATTGGTTAATGAAATAGTTAACAATATAAGCTGTATAGTGGCCACAGTTGTACCCAATGCCGAAGTGCCTTTTAAAGTATGAAATGGGCTCCAGCTTGACTCTAAGAACCTAGTCTGAATTCACAGAACTGGAAGAAATTGAGTACATCTGATCTGGAAAGCATGAAGGAAAACAAGCATCTATGTCATTTTTCCACTGTCACTTTTCAGGTTGGAGATGCTTTTAAATTAAAAAATATTTAGTGGCACAAAAATGGGAAAATGTCCAGGCCTACTTCAGTGTAACATTGTAGTATGTGTTAAGTTGTCTCATGATGTAAGTAACTTGGAGGCAATGGATTACTACTTAAAATAGAATTATTTTTATTCATATGACAGTTCTGCTTCTAGTGTTTGCATTTGCTGCTGTTCTGAGACTATTACTTTGCTTAGAAAAATGGCTCACTACAATGCATCTCAGCCTTTATTTCTAATAAGAATTATGTAAAAGTTTTTTTAACACAGAGCCTGTCCACATGCACTCTATCCTCAATGACAATGATAGACTGTAATACTGTTGCACTGAATTTGATGCTGTTGACCTATTCACACCAATCTCCAAAGCTGAGTCTGGCTCAGTTCCTCTTGATTCTAATGTATTGTGTACAACCGCTTAAATTGGCAGTTAGTTTATGACACTGGGCTTCTTGGTGGCATTGCAAAAAAAGAAGAAATGAGACACTAGGATAGCACACTTAATATCACAGTTGTTCTCCTAAAGCTGGAACATTTGATAGAATAATATGCATGATGAGTTTTTTGAGGGGTTTCTAAGGATAACTGTCAAAGAACAGTGTGAGATGCTTTAACAGGAGCTTGCACATTATGAGGGGATTAGTTTTCACTTCCTGTATCTGCTTATCTCTCATTGATTTTCATGGGAGTTTTGGATGCACAGGGGAGAATGATACTACACATTCAGTGACGTAGCTTCAGCAAAGCTGTGCTGTTTAAAACAATTATAATTAATCTGCTAATTCTGTATTTTGTCTTTCCAGCCATAATTGTAACATCAGAGTAGGTTGTATGGTTCTTTGTGCTTTACAACTCTATGCTGCTATGAGAAGTATTTAGTGTGCTGGGAATGCATTGTGGACACGCTCATACATGCATGTTCAAACACAGCCAGACACACACGCGCACATTTATGGCACCCTTTTCTCTTTATGGCTACAAAAATTTTGCTCATATCTGATTCTTTTATTATTACTACTAGTAGGCATATGTCTTTCTCATGAGACAACAGAATTGTGTTGCGTGAGGTTATTACTTTTATTCTTATTTATATTTTTTTATTTATTAAGATCATAACAATAATTGAATGCATTTGCAAGGCAAGGATACCATAGTAATTTGTCCAGGTGTCACATTTTGTGTATCATGCAGAATTCCCGTCTTTACGCATATTTATTTACATTCTTTGACCACCACAGTGTGTTGAACAGATGGCTTTATTGAGCTGTTCACAATGACATCCAGATGTTTTCCTTAAAAAGACTACACACTGGGATTTACACATTGAGGTTTTAACACAGAATCCCTCATTTGTAAATACAGCATGCCATATCTTGTGTTCAACTTTATTTGCTCTTATGGGGTACATCCACAATCGCGCATGTGCTTCCAGCAGCTCAAATAGCAGCAACACGGATTTGTGCCAGAGATTTGTGCTTCATCACACATGCCTGAACACGGACATTGGTGTGGGGCAAATTGTGCCACTTGAAACAAACTGACTGCCCAATTCCTCCTGGATCTTCCAGCAGGAGGAGCTGGAGGCTAGGGCCAGTACCTGTGCTGGCCCCAGCAGTATAAAAAGCTGCCCTGGCAAGCGGTTCAGGTTTTCTTGCCCTCAGGAGATTTTGAGGCCTGGCCAGTTGGTATCTGGGGGCACTAGCCCCTTGTACCAGCTGGACAGCTGAAGAGGCCCTAACCCAGAGTGGCCCCTGCATCCTTTGTCCCCCACGATATGCACCGCCCCCATCCCAAGCAGTCTCCCTCCCACGCACACGTCCTTGCTTACTGGAGACAAACCCTAGTTTGATCCATTGTTGCAGCCTTGCCCAGTCCTATTTGCCCCAACACGTTGAGGCAGCATGTTGGAGTAGCAGGGGGATGGAGGAGCCACAGAGACACTCTGGCCAGGTGCCAGAGCATCTCCTTGGAGGACCCAGCCTCTGGTGGCCTCTGGGTACACTCAGGAGCATACCCTGTGCTGCTTTTTTCTGGCATGTTTTTTTTTTTTTTTTTTTATACTGGGATTTCCCAGTATCAAATTTAGAGTCCGTGCTGCAAATACCAAAGAATATTTAAGTAACATTTGTACCAATATTTTCTTTGACTTGCTTTTTAATCAGACATCCTACTTGCCTTCATCATCTGTAAGTGCATGGACCCATTTCACAGGTGGTAGAGCAACAGATAGTGGGCCTCTCTTTTTACCTTTAGTATTCATTGAAAAAGAGAAGACTACATGTTTATTTCCTCTTACTTTGGTATAGTTACTACAGCTGGAACAAGACTTCTGAAAATCTTATAAATTGTATCTGCAAGGATTATAAAATGTTCTTCACTGTGAGCATCAGATGCTGACTTTGAGGGCTTTATTTTAAAGATTGCAGAGGTTAAGGGGACTACTGTAAACCAGTAGTCTTCATGTGTAGTGTAAATGGGCCAAAATTATATTACATGCATCTTTAGCTTAATAACTGTTTAAAAGTGATGTTGTCTTACCAAATCTGCTTTATGCATTTATACAGCTTCATAGGATTGTGGTATCTTCTTCAGAATAAGTTTAAAACTGGATGTTGAGTTTTAGGAATAATCTGGGAATTCATCATGCTATCTTAAATCTCTCTTTTGGGCAGCATTTTTAAATAATTAAAAGCTGTCTGTCACATAGGAGTATCACAGGATATTACAGGATTTGAATGTTAACACTCCTGTATTACATTTTTGGGTTACTACAGTGTTTCGTAATAATTTGTGCCTAGTCAAAGACAATCTTATCTTTTATTTTTTGGGGAAAACTCATCATTAAAGAAAGATATTGGCTCTCATTCTCTGGCTCAGTGGTATCAGACCACTCTATGTGATTGAAAAGAAACAATCTTAAGACTCATTGATTCTTGAGCCCAATGGATATGTACATCACACTTTTCATAAGCTCAAACATTAATTTTAAAATAAGAAAATTGTATTACATGTGGATAGAGTCCTTTGTTCACTTAAATTTTTTAAGCTAGTGCTGGAGACATGATTTTCTTACCTATTATTGTATCTCTATTTCCCAAATTTGCTTTATGCTCTCTTACTAATGACTTACTGGTCAGATTCAGCTCAAATAGATCTGCTCCCTCAGATCCTGCATTAATAATGCATATGCATTAAAACTCCTTCTGAGAGAACATTTGAGCTCTGACATATTGAACATTGACATATTAAATTAAAGCTGTTGCTATCAATGCATTTTAAAAGCCTTATATACACATTGAATTTTCCAGCAAATAGATTGGAAAGGTATTTCCTTTTTAACAGACTAGATATAAATCCACATAGCTTACCAAAAGAAAACATATGCTTGCCTGTCTGGATTTCTTTAAGCTGTCTTGCCCACTTCCACTGGTTTGAAAAAGGAATTGTGTTTTATAGTTCCGTAGCTTTATGAATAACTGCTTGATATAGGTGTTACAGATTCTGTTTTGTGAGTAGCATTTATTTGGATAAACAGGGATGATGGGGGATAGAGGAGACACCAAGGAAAGAGCAATCATTAATGTCTTCCCTAGTGGCAGAATTAAGGGAAGATTTGGAATGGATCAAATAAGACTCACATGGAGGTCAGATGTTGTGGAATGTGGAAGAGTTCATATTAATTTCATTGTCTGCTATACAGCCCTCTTCTGTCCCTTTAATCTCTTGGCTAAGACCTTGCAACTTCTATCCAGAGGGGATCACTGGCCTGATACCTTGCAGCTGATGACCTCAGTTGCAGTTGCACAGTGGCACTTCCTTCCCCTGGCCCTCAATCGTCTTGCAGATGCTGCCTATATTTGAAGGGCAGCAGTCTCTTGTCTTCAGAAAGTCTTAACTGCCTGAAGTATGGCTGCTGATGCTAGTCTTATCCTTTCAAAATACAGAAACAGATAGGGTTAATTGGAAAATTAGGTGTTGATAGCCAATAGTATTAACTCCTGGTAAATGTTAGTTTTTTCTTTTGTACTTTATTAAGGAAAATAGTTCAATCTGCAGAGTAGAAAGGGCTGCTAAACACCACATAATGTGATCCCCAAATTTCAAAGGAACAATATAGTGTAAAGAAATAAGAAATGGGAGGAAAAATAAAACACCAGAAACAATGGTTACTGTAGTCAGTGTCTTTTGCATGTTTCCCTGAGAAGAGTGTTGACAGAAATTGCCTTTTTGAGAGTGGATTGACCTGGTAAGGGGGTGGAAGCTAAGTAAATCTAAATATTTTATTTCTGAAATCAGTAATAAGTCCTGTCTCAGTGAATAATGAATAACCACAACAGTTTATAGATGGGTAGAAGAATTTAATTTAAAGGCTGCTGAATCCTATTTGGTTTATCATGGTAATCTGAACAGCTGATAAAGGGCATGGTTATGTTATATTTATTATGTCCTATGAAACCAAAGAAGGTTTTAACTCAGTCAGTTAGGAGAAGCCATTAAAGGGATGTTCTTGAAAAAAGCAATTAACAAATGAATATTCAAGTAAAATAAAATCCCACTGCTTCTGTTTGCCAAAATTTTGTGTCTCCTTTCCACAAATGCATAGTCTAAACAATCTGGTGTTTAACAAGATAAGTTAAAAGCTTAAAATACAATAGCGTTTAGCTATCCCATTAAAGGTATTAAAAGACAAATTTAAATCTAATCTTTTGGCAGTGCATTTGGCATCTTCATTGCAGCAAAAAAACTGCAGTCTGGGGATTTCATAATGTTGTAGAAGTGGTGCTAGACTAGAGCACCTCTGTGCCTTAAAGCTGTATTGCTGGTGCTTTTGTTGTATTTTGTGCATCCTTACACAGCACAATGAAATGCAGTGTAGAGAACCATGAGGTGGCTTGGGCACTGGAAGCAACATAATCAAATTTGAGTAATGAGTCCAGAATAAATTATATTGTCATTGCACCATGTAGACTTAACCTCAGATGTCTTGTTTCTGACATTTTTGGTTTGCTTGTAGAGGTGTCCTTTTGAAGAAACTGAGTGGGTTGTGTTGAATCTGTTGGTACCTTAGTTTTAGCAAGATTGATACTCAAACTTTTATGGAGTCTCAAGGAAGATAAGCCTCTTTCAGGGGCTTGGTCCTATTCAAGTATCAGCCCACTGTCACCTTTCATTTTGTAGCATCTTTAATCCATGAATATGAAATGTACTAATGCATATACATCAAAGTTTGTAATTGCTTTTTATCTTTTTGGTGGGGAAATCTCATGAATCTTTAGAGCTGTAACGTCCTTGTTGAAATTCAGTCTCTTGTCCTCTTCCTTGAGGGTGTCCCTTTAGGTTTTAATAGGAGCTGAAATTTAGTTTTAGAGTCTAAGCACTTTTCTCACCTATATCTTGGTTTGATTATATTATAAGGGAATGGGGCTTACTAATGATTTAAAGAATAACATGTTGGTTTTAGTTCCTTATAAAATTTTTCAGGCCTCAAAGTAGCCTTTTTAGAAATAAATGTCAAGGTACTGCTTTCCATGCATTGTCTCCCCTCAGTCCCCAGCTAGGTAGTGTTTGCTAAGGAAGCCAATTTCAAAAAGAATATTATTAGAATTCTTTTGTAGATTTAAACTAAGCTTTTTTTTTTTTTGGTAAAAAAAAAAAAAGAACAAAAACAAAAAGTACCCACTTTCATGGCTGACTTAGCTCTGAAAATGCATCATAAATATTATTACTACTCTTTAGGGTATAGTTTGTAGCCATGCTAGTCTAAGGACATAGGCAGACAAGGTTCTTTGGATAAATATGATAACTTTTATTAAACGAACTCAAATAGTTGGAAAAATTCTTCTTTGCAAGCTTTTGGGTACAAATACCCTTTGTCAGGCTGAGGAAGCATCTGCAGTTGGTGTGTGCTCTTCCTGGCTGGAACGAATAGTAAAGAAGCCAGAGGGTGGTATGCATGTAAGAAAGCCAGTCAGTGAAGATGTTAATTGAGGAGTCTGGGTGAGAGACGAGTTGAGGGTGGGAGGGAAGGGGAATGAATGTAGCTGGTAAATAGTAGAGAGGTACCTGGGGAGTTGGATGTTAGGCAGGTTATAATGTGCCATAAATCCAATGTCTACATTTAGTCCAAATCTAAGAAGTTTTTAGAGTTTAGTAAGGGCATAAAGAAGTTTGTAATAACCTAAGAATTACTTAAGAGGTTTTATTAATAACCATTTACATTAATATTCAGGCTTATCCCCCTAAAGTTCTTGTTCACTTAAAATGTAAAGTTGCTGAGCCCAGGCCATCTCTAAACTAAATCAACTTAGGGTAATATTCATAACGTCATATTTGAGGCATATGAATAAATTAATAGATTTCACAGATTTCATAGACATCAGGGCTGGAAGGGACCTCGAGAGATCATC
>NW_017728907.1:2824010-2830107 GCF_001723895.1 Crocodylus porosus | reverse complement strand
CCTTGGGGCGCTCTGGTGAACAAACGTTCCCCCAGATCCTGGTGGTCACCCCTGATAAACTTATAGGTGGCCATCAGATCACCCCTGAGCCTGCGCTTTTCCAGGCTAAAGAGTCCCATGTCTCCCAGCCTATCATCGTAAGATCTGTTTTCCTGACCTCGGATCATGCGCATGGCTCTCCTCTGGACTCTCTCAAGCTTCTCCACATCCTTTTTGAATTGTGGAGCCCAAAACTGGACGCAGTACTCCAGCTGAGTACAAGGGGAGAATGACGTCCCGGGATTTGCTCGAGAAGCATCTATGGATGCAAGCCAGTGTTTTGGTCGCTTTATTAGCCGCAGCTAATAAATTAAAAATGTTAGGAGCTTTTTCTCACCTTTTTTGGCCAGCACTGCCTTTTCCTTTTCCATGGACTTTCTTCCTTCAGATATTAGATCGAGGCCTAAACCTCCAGTCAGCATATGAATGAGGTTAACAGCAAAACAGAACATCGATAATCTAATTGTCAAAGCCAGGTATCAATGAACTGAAAACACTTTATACCAATTGAATCAAAAACATCCTCAGTACAACTCCCCAGCTTAAATCTTGAGACTTAAGTGAATTTCAGCAGGAGCACACAGGGTTAACAAAAAACATCAGCTCTCCTTTACATTAGCAGCATAGTAACGTTGACTGGTGCAGCTCCATGTGAGGTGCTGTCTGTTAGAGCCTGCACAGGGAAGAGCAGCTTTTCTCTGGTCCAGCTGTCTGTTGTATCTAAACTGTCCCCTCTCCAAAAACACCTTTCTCCAATTCCCAGACACAGCCCCTTGTGCTGAGTGATAACTGAAACAACCCTGGGTTTATCATGCACACAGCCCCAGGCTGTTTTCTCAGTTAACTCTCCCCAGATCCTTCTCAGACCAACACCCTGCCCTCCTAGGCAAGTCTACTTTACCACCCTTTTCCCTCTACGCGAGTCCATCTGCCTCGGAGGAAAAAAGGATACCAGGCTGTCGGTCACTAATTGCAGCTTCTGTTCACAGGCAGGCTGCAGCTTTGTGGTCCTGAAGCTCCCTCCCTTCTATGAGCGTGGCTGTGTCCGGGGGCTAAGTTTCCTTCCCTCCCCTGCCTCCAGGAGCCAATCAAAAACATGCATATACTTTTGCAACACAACTGTGGCTAAAAAGTTTCCCACTCTGCCTTTGCAGGGATCTTTAGCTCTGCAGCTGTGTGTGTGTGTGTGTGTATATATATATATATGTATATATGCATTTAATCATGTAATACATTTAGACTGACCACAAGTGAAAAGTAATCATCACACAATAAAAAAAAAAATTCACTTGTAAAAAGAACTATAAAGTTAGTGCTTGAAAATGTGTAACACCTTTTAGCTCGTTTCTATCCAGCTTTGATTTGAACATGTAGCAGGGCCCCGATGAGCTGTTGTAATGTTTGGCAAATTAGTCTCAGCCAGAGAATGTTGAGGGCTACTATATTATAGAAAAGTATTGGAGTGTTTGGTTTGAAGTGCAGCATGGTTTCATCAAGTATAGACATGGCTGCCTTTAAATATACATTGCATATTAGCTAGCTCAAAGCAGATCTGTTCTTCATACCGGCCTTCATGTGCCTCTCTTAAGCAGGCTTAGCCTAAAACCACCATTTTTAAGGTGCCTTAAGGGCACATGTCTACATGTGTGCCCTTAATGTGCCTTAAACATGGTGATTTAAGGCTATGTGAACCTAAATTTGATACCTGTATAAAACAGGTATCAAATGTATGCATGAATAGCAAAGTTGCATTGGTGCATGTGTAGACGTGCTAATGTGTATTACCACGATGTGCGTCTATGGATACATACCACATTCATGCACATTAGTCCATGTGCATGTGAGCTAATGCAACTTAGTTATTCGTGCCTAAATTTAATACGCCTTAATGCACATTAGCACATTCATGTGTAAGCGTGTGCCTAAATTGCTCTAATGCGCCTTAAGTAAAGCCGCATTAAGTTTAGGCATGTGGAAATACACGTGTAGACATGCGCAATGTGTATGGAAGGAAGATGGCAAGGGAGACTTACTAGCTTGATTTAAAACAATGTTCTATGTATCCACAAATTTAACATGATTACTTCCTTGATCTCAACCAGGACACTCGTCATATGAACAAGTAAGTACATTTCCCAGCAAATGCTTAGAAGTAAATTGTGTTTTCTTCATCAAAAGTACAATTTATTTATGATAAAGTTAATTTAATTATACAAGATGTCCTCTTGATGGAGAAACTTTGATGTGACAAACCAAGGATATTTGAGTATTAGCATATGGAAACTTGATTGATTAATTCACTAAATAGCGTCTTCAAAGGTGATTCTGAAATATAACTGCTAAGCCTGAAGAGAAAAAAATCAGTTAGCAGTAGCTAATCAGCATTGTTCTTGGACAAGGGGACATGGAAAGAAAGCTATCGCCCCGTCTTTGTGATCTTGCCTAGACCTCCATGGTGAGAATGCTTCCCCTCTTCTCCCCCCCTGTTTCCTGTTGTAAGTTTTTTGTTAATCCTCTCTTTAAAAATATTAATTTCTCCTCTAAATGTTTATGTATTTGTATTTATTCATCCACACTGTTATTTTTGCCAAGTATATTACACAAATATCTTTCTATCAAGGGAAGGATGCATGCCTATGTGATTAGCCGAAATGGTGATCATTTGACAAATCCAAAATTGACCCAGTGGGTTTAATCAAAGAAAAGGAGTGCTACTTAGTTGTAGGTGCAACCTTGTTAGTACAAATCAAATTGAAGTCAATGTGAGTTGAACGTTAAGAGTTTGGAGCAGAATGAGCATGGATGTCTCTCTAGGATTCTTCAAATTCTGTATTTGGGAAAAAGCCAAATACATTTGACTGACTTGCTTTATATATATTTCCATTAGCTTTTTGTGTTTTTTTGAATTTGTGGCTATATTTTGTTTAGTAGATGAATCTGCTTCAATATCGCAGCATTTGGACAGCACAGATCAAACCCAGAAGTGTAGTGAGCAGAGTTTGTGCCCTGGGCAAACCCTGTGGGAAAGGGGAGGGTGTGCCAAGAGTTGGGGACAGGAGGGATGATCAGGGAGTAGAAGTCTTATCTTTAAAAATGTTTCCTGCTCCTGGTGTGGTCTAACTGACCTGCTTATTGCTGCTACAACAGCTTTGTGGTGTAGCAGCATCTGGCTTCACCAACAACAGCAGCATTGCAGGGCTACTGCTGCTGGCTTGCAGGCATTCCAGGGGGGTTGCCCTTTTGCAGCCCCCACTAAATTGGTGCCTGGAACTGGTGTGCTATGTCTTCTACTTTCCCATGCCCCCAGAGCTATAGTAGTGATCAAAAAGTGATTTCTTCTTCCAGATCTGGTTTCTTTAATTATTTTTTTTAATTTCTAGAAAATACTGAATATGTAGCAGTTCACATTTCAGTTAATTTTAACTTTATGGGTGGCTGGCTTTTTGATAAGTAGACCACTTACTTAATTGGTGAAATATGGCACCCATTTCTGGAAATATTTCCCCTTGGGAACTGAAAATACTTATTGTAGCTCTAGATAAATTGCCATGTTTCTCATGGGCCTGTGGCTCTTTAATTCCTCTGGTGCTTAGTATTAGAATAAATAAGACTAAGTGAAATGGAAATCTTATTGTCCTTGGAAATCAACTGGTATTATCTTCTTTGTAGACTTCTAAAACATATAAATACAACATCATACTTCATTTACAACTCACACTTGAAAATGTGGTTTAGCAGTTCATGCTTGGCATGCCAGCTCCATATTCATAATTCACACCAGTAGCACTTTCAGGGTTTTAAATTATTACAAGTAAAACACTGACTGCAGAACAGTAACAGAACTCTTAATTGCAGAAGTCTGACACAGGGTTGAGAGTTGAGTAAAGTTCAAGGCAATGAGCTCTTCTTGAACTCCCTGTAGTATTTCTTTTTAAATACTTGAAAGAGTTGTAATTCACCACAGACTGCTTGCTTGATGCTTTATACAAACACTTGCTTGATATGCTATCCAGGCTCACTGACAGTCATGCATTAAATATGGTTATCTAAAACCAAGGTTTTATTATGGAAAATGGTATAACAATGTAAAAGAAAATGTAGTTTGTTTGTTTTTTAAAGCAATGGTTGCTATTGATATGCAAATATGCATTTATGCCTAATATTGGATTTTAGGATTTAGTCATTTTTCTCTTGGAATGATGATCTAACTTACTGAAGTGGGAAACTAGTTTTTCTTCTTAAGATAGGGCTAAATATTCCCCTTGTTCATAAAGCTGAGGAGGAGGATGGTAAGATAAAATCTCCTCTTACACTGTCTTCTTGCAAAAGAGTTTTTGAGGCCTGTGAAGGGAGCTGGAGCCCTGCCCTCAAGTTACACAGATTCCAAAAGTGTGTTCGGAATTCAGATCTTGAGCTCGTGCAACCTACTGATGGGGGTTTGCTTCTGGTCTACAGGTCCACAAAGTAGAGTGGCTCATCAGATCTCTCCCAGGCCAGTACACAACTGTTTCTCCCCTCCCCAAATTCATAGTCCCAATTGACTGGTGTTTGTGTGGAGAGGCATCTGAGGGTTTACCCAATGTCCCTGAGAGTTGTTGGCTAGCTAGGTTATTTGCTGGCTCAATTAGACCAGTGTTTTCAGTATTTACCCCATTTCTGGAAAGAGGATGATTTGCTCTATAGTTTCCACGCTAGCAGCAAATTTTGTTGATGGCGTATTTTCTTAATGTCTGTATAACTTCTCATGGATGTATGCCTGGGTCCTTATAGGCTGTCATTCCATTTATTTCATTTTAATTGTGAATATTTGTCTTTCATTTTGTCACTTAGTTTTGTTGCGTTCCCTACACTAAAGTATGTACATGGTATTCATTGTGGGAATTGAATGCAGAAGTGTCCAAGGAACAGAACTTTGTGTTTTCTGCAATGCGTTTTTCCTATACTTTTAAGAAAAATGAATTAGATTGAAATTACTTGGAGTTTGGGAGGGACAAGTGAAGTTGTTAATTGCATGACATAGAGAAGCTGTTTTTCAAGATTAATTGAAGTGTTTGTAGTAGGTTTAAGTAACACCTCTGCAGTAGCCTTGACCTAGAGAGGTGAGAATCTGTACAGGTCTTAATTGCAAAAGTCTAGCTAATATTGAAAAGCAGCCAGAAAAGCAGTTAAAGAAATGGCCTTTAGATGTGGCGAGAAAGGGTAGAGACCCAGTTATTGGGTAGAAGGACATGCAACATATGGTCTACCAGGTGAACTGTTAACTAAAATTTTAACTGGTAGACCATATTTTAAATGGCATTGTTAAGATCCCCAATAACATGAGAGAATTCCTTCATATTCTAATCTCTGGTCTTTCTTCTGTTACTTGCTGTAACATATAGATTCCACCAAAATGGAACTGAAGTGCATGATTCATTTTTCATTGTGTATCAGAGATTCTGGATGAGAATACCTTTTGGTCACTCGTAGCCCTTTATCATATTCAAACCTATGTAGGCTTACCATATTTCCAGTTCCAAAAAGAGGACAACTGTTGCATGCACATGAAGTGGGTATATGATTGTAAGGGGCAGTGATATGCTGGTGTCCTGGCCCTGCCCATTCTGTTGCCTCTCACTCCCAAGCCATAGCCCCCACAGCTCTGCTGCGACCCCTGACCCAGAGACCCCTGACCCCTCACTCCCAATCCACAATACCTGCCCCCCTGGGCCATGGTGTGTTGCCCTGTGGAGTCAGGCCAACTCTCAGGATCTCAGTATTGTGCTGTTAGACAGGAGGGTGTGACACAATTGCACATATACAAACACACAAATCAATTAGGTGCTACACACACATACACACACTACCTGCTCAGGCACATGCACATACACATCCAAACCAGTCTAGGCACATGCATACCTATCACCAATTCAAGCACATATGCTATAGACCCCAAAAGTTTAGACATCACTAATTCATATATCATGCACATAATGCCACACACACACACACACACACACACACACACACACACACACACACACACACACTCAGGTGTCAGAGAGAAGTGTCCCACCAA
>NW_017728907.1:2780165-2823910 GCF_001723895.1 Crocodylus porosus | reverse complement strand
GGGAGTGAAAGTTGCCAGAACTGGGATTAGAACCAGTGGACTACACAGAAGCTGGCTGAGGAACTGAGGCTTGGGTTTACTTAAGGTAGACTGGGGCTGGAAACTGAGGCAGACAGCTGAGATATGGGGGGGGCAGTTAAGTGGTGGCAAGGAGGAGGCAGCTAGGAAAGAAACTGAGGTAGAAACCTGGTTGCTCAGGGGAAAAGAAAAAGGCAGTGTGGAGAAGACAGTGGCAAAAAAACAGGGTTTTTGGAGGCAGAGAGGACCTCAGGACAGGTGTTGGAGATGGCAGTGAGTCAGAAGGAGAGGGAGAAATGAGACAGAAGTTAGAGGGGCGAGGAGCAGAGATTGGAGCAAGGCCAAACCATAGTAAAGCAATACCCAATTTAAGGGTCCAAATAACAGTTTTATTACACAGACAACACACTACACAGCCCCATGAAGTTATGGGTGCGCACATGCACACACACAGCAGGAGACAGAGACTCAATGGAAGGGTTGGAGTCCAGGTAGGGAAGAGTCCAAGTCCTTGGTTGAAGAGGGGGTGAGGGGAGGGGGGTGTTAGCTACATATCTAGGCTGGAAAGGGGCCGTTGTCTAGTAGGTGTTGTCCAGAGGGGGGTCACCAGCAGGGCCTCTGGGTGGATGGAGAGGGCATCCCACTGGGTCTGTCTTCACTGCCCCTTTTTATAGGAGCAGACCTGGTGTAACCCTAGTGACGGGAGACATGCCCAGGCAAGGGTCATCCCCTGGCGTACTGAGCATGTGTGCTCCATGCAGGGATGTGCAGTTTTGGGTGTCTGTAATGGTGGGGTACAATGCTAGAGTTGCTGGTTCTGCAGGGTCTTTTGTCTTTCAAATGCTGGGTTCTTGTCTCTGTTCCTGGGTGAGGTCTGTGGTTCCTGGATGAATCACTGCGAGGTGATGGCTCAGTCATTACAGGCCATTCAGTAGAGGCCTGCTACCATTGTATTTCAGTTGTTCCCAATCACTCTCGTTCATCCAGGTACCAATTTACATGGGAGGGGTACGTGACTCATACGGTTGCAACACAGGGGATGCCTGGGCAGAGGACACAAGATGGAGACTTGACATTACTTTGGTTCACTTACAAACACAGGTCTAAACCATACAATACCCATATGAAACAATAAAAATCAATATGGATATGATAACAATACAATATACAACAGTAAAAATCAATACACACCTAATAATAATGCAATATAAAACAGTGGATATCCAAAACCAAAAACTTGCTACCAAAATAAAAATGTTAAAGCTTATCCTTAGTCTGAGCTCGCTTATGCTTGTCTATAGGGAATAGAGAGGGAGAGAAAGAAAAGCCAGAAATAATTGGGGAAGGGAAGGGAATACATATCTCTCATGTATATATGTCTGTGTGTGTGTGTGTGTGTGTATTTTGTTTAGTAGATGAAACTGCTTCAATATCGCAGCATTTGGACAGCACAGATCAAAACTGGAAGTGTCCCCCACCCACTCCGCCCCTCACTGCCAAGCTACAGCCCCCTGCTCCCTTTGTTTTCTGGCTGCCTGTCCCTGCAACCTCTTTCCCACACTAAGCTGCTGCCTAAAACCCATCCACTTCCACAAGTAGCAGTCCCACACCCCAATGATGATCAATGCTGCTGCAAGAGGAATAGATAGAAAAAGGCAAGTGCTAGGACCCTGGGGGTACCTTCTCTGGTGCAGCAGAGAAACTAAACTGAACATGGTAGGTGCTAGGACCCCAGAGACATCTCCTCTGCTGCCTCCCTGGCTGTACAGCTCCTTGCTGCCCTTGAAGGGCCCTTTCCTCCACCCTGTTCCCCAGTTCCTGGACAGCTTCTCCCAGTGCCGGCAGGCACCTGCTCCCTGACACAGTTGAGCTGACCAAAGTCCTGGACAGTTGATCATGTTTAAAAAACCCATCTGGATGGAGGATTCAAAAAGAGGACATGTTCAGGAAAACCCAGACGTATGGTAACCCTAGACCTATGGTCAAAGGCTCAGTATTCTGTTGATTTCTACTATGTAAGTCTTCTAAAATACTATTTTTTGAACTATGTTAATTCCATACTGGAAATTTAAATTTCACAAATCCATAGGAATTAAGTTAATCAAGGAGACGTCACTTCATCTTTACATATGTAATTTATTTATGAAAAGTTTGTCAGTGGCCAGTGCATTTGTTTTCAATGTGGGCTTTAGTAGCTTACTTTATTATAACTTAGGTTTAGAATTTTTTTGTAAACCTTTTTTTTTTTTTTTAACATTCTCATCCAAAAATATGAGATATGTATGAGGCGAAAGATTTTTGATTCTGTAATGCTAATACTGAAATCTCTAGACTACACTTTCTCCTCCAGGACTCTCTAGTAAAAAGAAAACATGTAAGCTGAAGATATTTTCAGTATTTTAGAACTTCTGCAATAAGGATAAGAGCATTTTTATTTTTAGTAACATGACCTTTCTGAAAAATGAAGATGGAAATTTTGATGTCTGTATTCCCCAGACAGGATGGCAGAGAGAAAAGCCAGAGTAGAGTATTCTTTCTTACCTTGCCCAGCCCCTTGGTACATATCCACAATTACATGTTGGGCTAGTTAGTGCATATCGGAGAGTGACAAGATGGGGTGTTAAGGCTGATTTGTTTAGGGGGTGTCCTAGTACAATTTATTTATAAGATTTAATAGTGCAGAGGACTTTCCTTTATTGGCAAGTTAAATTGCCGATAAGGGAAAACATATTTGCACTCAGCGAGGTGTAGAATTATTTAATAACAGTTCATCTGTTGAGCCTGACCTCTTCCTGTGAAAGCAACTCTGTATGTTTTTGGTTTTTTGTTAAAAGTACTTATCAAACTAAAATTGACAATAAAAACTGAAATTGCCATTTTGAAAGTCACATAGCCTGTTAGACCTATGAACATTGGAACACACTTCTGATCATACATTTATCTGCTCGTAATAGAATGATTTAAACAAATAAATCCTACATTATGACTAATTTATCTGACGTAGGTGTTGACACTTCATTGTGGTAAGCATCGTGCTAAACCACTGTAACAGGCTTCTACCCCAGGGTGGCCATAGTGCTCCTAGAGTACCCTCTCAGCCCTTGTCTTTTCTGCTTCTTTTGGGCAATCTCCCCTTCAGCTCTCCTGCCATGCCTTGATGGTATGTATTATGTTTTTAGAAAAGGAGGCTGCCCAGGGCTCCCCAAGCAAGAGTGCTCATGAGCACCTGTGGTGTTGCTCATCACCCTAAGGCAGGGGTGGGCAATTATTTGTGCCCATGGGACACATAGGCAGTTCTGGGGAGCTGATGCAGGGGGGTGCTGTGGGTTGGTAAGCACCCTCTTCCCCCTCCCCCGCCCCGGGTGCAGCAGCCTGGAGCCCATGTGTCACTGCCAATGACTTCAAAAAGGCCTTTGACTTGGTCTCCCATGATGTCCTCATGGTAAAACTGGGAAAATGCAGCCTCAAGTGCTTTACAGTCCAATGGGAAGGTAACTGGCTCCACCATGAGTCGTCATGGTGGAAGGTGACCAGTGGTGTCCCTCAGGGTTCTGTACTCATACAAGTGCTTTTCATCACATTCGTCAATTATTTGGAGTTGGGTATTAAAAGCAAACTGACAAAGATTGCTGACAGCACCGAACTATGGGGTAGTGTGGTCACACTTGAAGACAGGCTGGCACTACAGGCTGACCTGGACAGGCTTGTGAGGTGGGGGGACCTCAACTTAATGTTGTTTACAGAGAAATGTAAAGCTCTCTATCTAGAGAGGTATAATCCACAACACACTTACAGGCTCAGCAGTGCTATGGTTGCCAGCACCATAACCGAACTAGACCCAGGTGTTGTAGACAACAAAATGAACATGACCCAGCAATGCGTTGCTGTAGCTGGCAGAGCTAATCAAACACTGGTATACATCTACCAAGGCATCTTGAGCAAGGCTATGGATCCTTCCACTCTACTTGACCTTGGTGAGACTGCAACTGGAGTACTACATCCAGCTCTGGGTGCCACCCTTCAAGAAGGATGTAGAGAAGCTCAAGAGAGTCCAAAGGAGGGCCATGCACGTGATCAGAAGTCTAGAGACCAGGTCATATGAGGAGAGGCTGAAAGACTTGGGACTGTTCAGCCTGGAGAAGAGAAGACTCAGAGGGGACTTGGTGGCAGCCTATAAGTATCTCAGGGGCATACATCAAGGCCTGGGGGAGCATCTGTTCACCAAGGCCCCTCAGAGGAGGACAAGAAAAATTAGGCAGAAATTGATTGAAGATCACTTTAGGCTAGTCATAAGGAAAAACTTATTTATGAGTTGAAGGGTTTGGAACAGGCTCCCCTCAGAAGTGGTGGGAAAATGCGGCCTCAACTACTTTCCAGTCCAGTGGCAAGGTAACCAGCTCCATAGTAGGACCCAGAGAGCATTGATTGTTGGAGCTGAGTTGTCATGGTGGAAGGTGACCAGAAGCCACCCACAAGATCTACAAAAAGCATCTTGAACACCCATCTTGCTGGGGTTATCTAATCCCAGCAGTCTTTCCTGTCATGTGCAGGGAGGCTGGACCTAATGATCTGTAAGGTCCCTTCCAGTCCCTAACATCTATGAAACAGCACACAGCCCTAGCCCTGACCCTGGCCTGCTCCACCTTCTGGCAGCCAGAAGGAGCCACTGCTTCTGGCCTCAGCCCTGTGGTACTGGTGGGGACCTGCACGCACAGCCCCAACTGCATCCCAATCTGCACCCACGGTAGACTCGGCCCAATGGAGTGGACCAGCTCTGTACTAACCCTACACCTGTTCTGGACCACCCAGCCATGCTGAGCAGCAGCAGCACCTGGGCAGAAGCCACTGCTGGGCCCAAGGGGAAAGGGGCTCCTCCCCATCACAACTGCCGGGTCCTTCTTGCAGCAGCCACCTGGAGTCTGCACCCAGGCTGCCCCACAGGCCTTGACCCATCACACCAGGTCTGGCTTCAGCCCTTGTCTCACCCTCTTGGGCTCTTCTCTGCCCTGCCCAGGCACCTCACTTAAAAGGCTGTGGCTGCTTATCCCTTTATTTTTCTCTCTCAGTGACAGGAATTGTGGGTGCACACAGAAGTGCAGCTGTAACTCAGTGATTTCTGCAAAGTGTTCTGACTTGCACCATTACCCCAGACCAAACAGAAGTTCGCTTTTGTTCCAGGGGGACGGCAATCTAGCTGCTGGCTGGGAGTTGTAGCCAGGTTCCCATAGCAATGGCCAGGCTTTCTGCCAGTGCTGGCTGCTTTCAGAATGGGAGTGGGGAAAGGCAGTGGAGGGAGCTCATTCTTGGGGCTTTTCAGCTGGTGCTGAAGGGTCGCGTGATTGAGTTGGAGCCCCCCACATTGGGTGTGGCGGGGTGTCCAATACACCCACTCCACCCTGCAGGGAGGCTGAAAAAACCTCCGACTGAACTCCTCCTGCTCCCTTTCCACACTCCCATTCTGAAAACAGCAAGAGGCTGGGAGTTCTTCAGACACAAGTTACAAAAGCTACATTTTGAAACATCTTTATCTGATACCTCATGCAATGAGGGGTCAGATTTTTACCCGATCGTCCATTTTTTAAGTTGTTTGCAGCCATGCATTTGTGTTTGGTCACAATTTCTTTCTGTGGCCAGATCCAGCGAAAATTGGTACTTCTGTCTGCACTGTAGGTTCCCTGTTTTGCTACATATATGTATTTTATTCATACAGACACCATGAAGGATCCTATAATCCAGTCCAAATGGTCTTCGTTACAGGACAAATGAAACAGAAGAGTATGGATCAGAATAGTGTCAGAGAATACTTGCTTGGGACCCCTTGGCTTTATCTGGTCTCTCTCTCAGTACCCCCTGAAGCCAACCCAAGTGATGCTTTTAAAGCGGGGTGATCCCTGACTCTTTCTGACTCTGACACCAGCTATGACCCTCCCTTGTTACCTGTGGTACCCCTCAGGGAGTTATCTTCCAGTTCAACGTGTAGGAGTTACTTTACCTCTTCAAAGAGAGAAATGCATCCCCAAGCAGCAAAACACACAGCTCCTTTTCAATACAGGTATTTGGGCAAAGGCCACAAAGCAAGAAGTTTTTGCCTCCTCAGCCAAAGAGTTAAGCAGTTCCTATCTCCCCAGTCCAGTCCACACGGTCCTGAACACACTAATATTAGCTCAGCTGTTTTCTCTTCAGTCCTTACAGCCCTGAGCACCCTAAAGTAGTTTGCTTGATCCCTTGCCAGACTTTGCAGCCCTCAGGCTGACTCTTTAATTTAAGTGGCTTATCTTTTGATGCTTATGTCCCTCTGCTTCTCTTGACCTCTCCTGACTTTACCTCTAAAGGATATTTGCCAATCCCACCTTGTTGTAGAGTCATTAGGGCTGTCCAGTTATTTTTTGAGCAATGTGTTTTCTGTCGGATTGGCTAGGCAACTCTGGCTTCAGTGTCTCTTAACCCCTTCTTTCCTCCTTCTCCCACCTCCTGCCTACATACGCTTTGTGTGCGGGGGAGCTACAGAGTTAAGGAAACTAAGGCATGCAAGATTATTACAGCATGAACACATTTAAATCAGAAAAATTACAACCATATTCAATTACAATTACATCATCCAGTTCTCTTTCAAACTTATTTAGACTGTAGTTTTAAGTAAGTTTACAAAAAAATTACTGTGATGTTTTCTCCAACAGCAGCTGCATATTTTGAGGTGAGGGCCTCAATGAGAATTTGTTGTTTTCTGTACGAGTGTGTGAAGAATCAGTGTGTGTCCATTTAACAGGCTACCTCTAAACTGCTTAAAACCCCAATGGCATTACCTCCAGTTATTTCTGCCCTTACTCTAGGGCAAGGTTATTGCTGGGAGGAACTCAGGTTGCAGGAGCTTGAGGGGACTTATGATGTATAACACTTTCTGACATCAATTGGAAATAGACTGAATTATGTGGGTGGCTGAGGAGAGATTTAATTACTCTCTTGACAGGTAAGCAGAGGTGGCATTACATATTTGGGATTATAAGTACTTTAAATCAGCCTTATTGTACAAGTATGATGCGAGTTTCTGAATCCCTGATGATATTAAAGGCTTAAAATGAGAGATGCCTGGGAAGCTGTCATAGCTGATGCCTGGGTTACCATATTTCCAGGTCCAAAAAAGAGGACACCTATCATGAGTGGGGTTGAGGGGCACTCAACATGATGTTGGGGGGGCAGTGACATGCCAATGCCCTGCCCCTGTCCATTCTGTTTCCCCTCACTGCCAAGCCACAGCCCCCACCAGCCCTGCTGCTGCCCCTCACTCCAGACTCACTGACCCCAGCCCTGCCAGTGCCCCTCACTCCCAGACAGCAGTACCCTGCCCCCTGATGCCCCAGCCCTGCCAGGTGCCCTCACTCCCAACCCACAGCATCCTGCCTGCCAGCCCTGTCGATGCCCCTCACTCCTGACCTGTAGCCCCCTCACTTCTGACCTGCAGACCCATGCTCTCCGCAGGCCTGCTGCCCAAGCAGCTCCTGCATTGCGTGTGTGCTGTCTTTCTGTCTGTCTGTCTCTGTCTGTTTCCGGTTTGCTGGAGCCCGCGTGGGGGGCATGTGACCCCTGGCAGCCAATCACCTTGCCAGCCTGGGAAAGCAGAAAACCTGGACATTCGCTCTTATTTTAAAAACCCACCTGGATGCAGGACAGGGGTCCAAAAAAGACATACGGTAACCCTATCACAGTATACATAAGTAAAAGATTTCTGCTAAGACTTGGGCTTTAGTGGAGAGAGAATGGAGGTTCTGATCCTAAAACAACTCGGATGGTTGATGCAGAAGAGTATGTTTGTTTTTGAATGACAATGGAGGATAGAAAGGTAAGCATGCAAAGTCCTGTGGGTTAGTGGTGTAGCGGTGAATTGGTCCCAGTGGGGCTAATATTCAACAAGTAATTAGGAAGGAGAAGGCTTTACCAGGAAGGCTCAGGGGTAGCCCAAGGCCGTTACTCCAGAGACCAGTGGAACAGTGAAACTGGGAAGCAGTGATGTGCTGCAGAGAGCTTTTAGTTGATTTTTGCAAAAATTTTATTGCCAACTGGGGAAGGGGGGAGCTCTAAGGCAGGGAAGGAGAATAGTAATGATTTTACTGATCCGTTCAACTCGCTGCTTTATGCTACTTGTTAATCTCTGCCTGAGATTACATACTTTTCCTACTCCTAAAGTACCTGTAAATGAAAAGAGTAATTTTGATTATTTTAGGTGCGCTAAATTGTCAGTTATTTTCTAAATACTTTCACATGGCAGGCTTCTTGCATGCTATTCTACCATGCATGGGTGTGGATGTAAAGAAAAGAGAAAGGGGGTGTGGGTGTACGTGTAAAGGAAAAGAGAAAGAGGGGTAGAGAAAGATGTACAGAAAACTAGACACCATGGTCTACTCTATAATGGTACATTTTTTCAGGGATAAAGTATAATCTTTTCAAATGAGTACAATTTAATGCATTTGTCAGTTGATATCTCCCTTTCTTTTGTGGGACACTGAAGATACTTTCTCTCTGAGCAACCAGGTATTTTGGGTATGTAGGATTTATTGCCACCTAAGGGTGAAACTGTTGTAAGATTCCCTTTTAAAAATATTTTTCCCATATTATTCAACTATAAAATGATATAAAGTTATATACGTTTTACTATTAGAACAGAGAGTTTATCCATTATTTTTATGATAAGGTGCCTAATGTGTTGTTGGGCACTTTAATATGAAGGTTTCTGGAAGTCAAGTAAGACTTCCTGCTTTAGCCAAATAAGAGGTTATTCCAGAGTTTAGATGCAGAAAACTTCCCAACAGATTTTGTAGATATAAAAGGGGGTTATGGAGGCTTGTAAAGAAATTGGCTAGTAAATTAATGCCTTAGTTAATGATGAAGAGATCACTTGTTTTAAAATATTAGTGTAAACTTTTAAATGGTATATCTGGCTATATTGTGTTTTTTTTCTCTTCTATTTTTGTACCAATAAATCTTTCATCAAAGGCACTGAGTTTGACTTTCAAATATTCCTATAATGTGGACAAGCATTGCCAACATCATGAAGAACCCCAATGCCTTTTACCTGGCTGGACCTCAGAAAATAGATGAAAAAAAAGCAGGCTCCAGAAGGGAGAGCACCCATAATAGGAACATTGTAGGCCATGTTCTGGTGATTCTGATGTCAGTTCCCAAAGCACTAAAGTATGGTAAATCTAAACAATAATCCCATATTTACTTAAATACAGGAGAAGGTCATTTCTTCCTCCCCCAATCAGCATGGGGGCAAAATGTCCCTCATCTTGCATTCCCTTACAAGAAAACATTAAACATGTTGGTTATCATTAGGGATCCTGGTTTTCCCTGATAAAAAAAAATACCAAGTTCTCTGCTAAAAAAAATCACAATTTCTCTGCTAACTCCCCCCAAATCTGTGATTAAAATTAAAGGCCCCACCACACCCTGCAACCCTGCTGGTGCCCCTTACTCCCCAGCCACAGTCCCCACAGCCTTGCTGGTGCCTCTTACCCCCCACCCACAGCCCTTGCATGACCATGCACATGGCCCCCCCTGTCTTCCCACCTTCCTCCCGTTCTCTCCAAGCTCCCTGCAGGCTGGAACTCTGCTAGCCTGCAGATAGCTCATTGCAAAATGGCAAAATCTGCAGGATTCTCTGGTAAAATAAGAAATTTGAGTTTACCTTTGGTTAAAGGCAAAATCTGCAGTTTACTTCGTTTTTCCATGGGAAACAGACAACCTAGTTCCCTGGTTATCATTCAATTGCTCCCAAAAACAATATGTACTCAGTAATGGAAATCAGCTATGAACTCAATTGAATGTAGCCAACATTGAGCATGCCTTTAAAACATGGCCCCATATTGGGCAAACACACAGATTGGAACAAAAGATAAGTTATTGCAGCCTATCTGAATAAAATGTATGGCAGTGCTCATTAAGTGCAGTTCCCCTCAGTGCTGACTCTTTTTTCAAATCATAGTGAGCCACTACCTTGCATACATTTTAACTTCTTCACTCTCACAGCTGTGCTGCGCTTTTCTTTCTCATTTCCAATGATTCCTGTTTCTTCTCTGGTCTTAAGTGTCTGGCAAACATCACCGGTGAGGTCCCTAAACAGTTCACCCAGAATCCTTCTGGCACCCTGTATCTCAGCCTGTTTCACAAGATTGGTGTGGCCCTGCTATCTAGGTGGTAGAGCCAGACACTGTTGCTCCACACCTCATCTGTATATACATTTTTGAAGGATCGCGTGAATCATGACAAGAACACCTGGTTCCAGTTATGAGTCAGGGCTAATTAACCCATGGATCCGCTGTGAGGGGTATCTGGAGTACACACGTGTACTGAGCAACTCTGAACATTGGGGTTTCTTCCATGGTTGAAATGCTGTTGACTCTGAAGGGGCCAAGCCCAAACAACTATATGGTAAATCATAAGGCTTTTGGCTTTGGACTAATATCATACATCATTTGTAGGTGCAAAGTGTTGCTTAATTGTATGGTTAGTACCTGTGATAAAATTTGCAGCAGTTTCAAAACTAGTTGAAATGTATAAATTCTGGATGAACTAAATCCATTGGTACTATATGCAAGTTAGTACAGCTATATTTATTTTAAGGTCAGTTCTTTCAAACTTGTACCTCATTTCCATGAGCTCAGGGAGAGCAGGGTCCGACAGTAAGCAAGGGGAGAAGGGGCCGCAGAGTGAAGAAGTTGGGGAGGGGGGCGTGGGAGGTGTAGCCAGAGGGCAAAAAGACTACTTGACCTCCCAGATTGATTTTCAATGATGTAACAGTGGGAAATGGACAAATTCAAGACAAACTTCCAATAATTAGATTCAATACCTGAAATTTATAAATTTTCCATTTATAAACTAATTACTGGGGGTGTCTTCTTGTATTCAGGTAAATACGATAATAAAGGCATTCTCGTTTGGTGTCCACTGCTGGCACAGGCTGGCCAATAATCGCATAAATACATTCTAAGTTATAACTTCTGCTTTTCTACTGAATTAGCAAAGGACAAGAACTTTCCAAACTTCACCTTATTGAAAATTCCAAAGCTACTGAATTTAGTGCACTGTAATTTTATCAACTGGTTTATTAAAGAATGTCATAAAAGTTAGTCATAGAACTAGCCTATCATAAGGGTGTTGGATTTGGGCCTATCTACATAAAATATATTCCACAAGAAAAACTGAAATAAGAATTTTTGCATACTGGTACATTTTTTTTGCCTGAGAAGAAAATTGCTTGCGTTTCAAACTGCAGAGAAGATTTATTTAAAAAGAGAGCTACCTGAGCTAAAAAGAGCTCAACTGTGCTAAGACAATCATGACTGTGTGAGCGGGCTCATTATCTGTGTACATGTTAGTGGGATTGGGCTCAAAGAGAATAGTAGGCATGTTGCCTCAGCAAATTCAGAACATCAGTGTGCACATTATGGCTAACTGGCTTTAATGCGGAAACTCATTTTAGGTTCCTTCTGCCACTTAATGTTGGTGGAGGCCCTTTGAAATGGGAGGATTTGGATATCTGGATTTATGATAGCACTGTCCCTTTATTGCTGTAGCAGGGGATAAAATGAGTATCTTGTAAGTGTAATCAGTCTAAAGAGGACAAAAAAAGAAATTTACTAAGATCAGAATATTTAGTACTTGACATTTATGTGCTTCTACCACATGTAATAGTTTATCTCAAATTCTAAATGATTACAGTAACTTTTTTTTTGAAAATCGCTTATAAAGAAATGCATTGAAATAAAAATCAGTTTAGGAATGAATACTTTAGAGCAATTTGTGAGTTGACATATACTGCCATAGTACATCATATCACATTATTTCAGTCTCATCTGATGTGACATGTAATGTGACTATATAACCCAAAATGACTTAATGGATCATGGCTGGTCAGATAGTGAAATATGGAAGAGTTTTCAAACTCACGGTTAGTGCTGAACTGTATTTACAAAGGGAGGTTTTTGTTTGTTTGTTTGCTTGTTTTTTTCTTAAAGAGGATACCACATAATAGACGATATGAATCAAGTTTTATTTTTTTTCTAATTTATAGCGTTTCCCTTATTCAGTGTTATATCCTTAGTTATCTTGTAAAATTATAATTGTTTTCCTTTACTATGTCATCACAGTAAGAACTGTTGTTTGTACCTTTGCACTGTTAGTTGTTTAATATTGTATCTGATAAAGGATCAGTAACTAAACTAGAGATTTTGTTCCATTATGACTTTGTCCTCTGTTCAAGAGAGTTGTGCTATGCCTCTCCCTATAAATACCTATAGGTACCTATATGTTCATGAGGTTTCAGAGTTCATCCAGACACATTTTGCAAAGTAAATGTTTTCAAAAGTATAGGGAAATACTGTTTTTATATGATCATGATTTCTTTTCTTTTTTCTTTTGTTAAATGATTTATTTAAGTTCCTGGTTTGAAATTCTGAAGTTTTCACCTCATGTATAAACTTGAAATGTGTCAGAATGTTACCTTTTAAGAATATATTCTTGATGTCAAATTGGGGGAGAAGGGTCAGCAGAAGGGGAAAAAATACCAGCTGACAAATTCCTATTAGATGTTCTGGTCCATCCCCAGACTAAGACAACTAGCATGCAAGAAAATATTAGGAGGCAGGGAGACATAAGGAACAAGAAATATGTTTTTCTTTCTCTAAAGAATTCATATTAATCAGTGTTGGAAGCATCTTCCTGCCTAAGTTACTTCTGCCAAGGCATATAAGTCAAGCTTTGTAGAGCTTTATGAAACTGTTGATGGATTACGAGGTGGATAGCTTTACAATTTTCCTCTCTTCTCGTTGCTGCTTTTTCTGCACAAGCAGCCACTGTACAATGTGTTAAGTAAGGTCTGATTCCTTCAAGAACTATTTAACCTGTGGTTGGATATACTTTGGTGACATTTTACTTGATCCATCTAACTTTCAGCTTTAGATGTTTTCTGGTTGAGACTGATAGTAATGCTATTTTTCTTAATTGACTGATTCTCTACAAAAGTATAATTTGACTGCTCTTTACATAGTCTTTTTCCAGATGCAATGAGCTTTGGCAAAATGAAAGAATAACTTCCTGAGATTTATGAAAGGGAGAGTTTACCTTGGTTAAAAATGCCTTTGGCTTATGAACAGCTGTCTTGCTCTTATGGAAGACCTTGTGAGGATTGTTTCTTTTAAGAATAGAGATTTTGGAGACTCTTCTTTCCAATCAGGCTGTGATCAGGAAACAGCTTTATGCAAAGGAAATGGAGTTAAATGTCAGTGAATTTGAAGCGTATTAGAGCTGTGTGACAGTTTAGAAAGATCCAAGGTAAAGAAGAGAGACCTAACTCCTTGGTTTTAGATAAAAGCATTGACTTGAGGAATATTTCATCTGTGCCATCATGTGAATGAAAAGGAACTTGGATGAAGCTACTTTTATAGTACCATTTAACATCTTGTAAGAAATTCAAATGAAATTTGAATTCTTGGTTTTCTGACAGTGATCTTCCTGCCTTGATATGTCAGGCAAAGTTATCCAAATTCCTGCACAGACTGGAATTTATTAATGTTAAGATTCTTTTTTTCCTCCCTTGGATAAATTCTCCGCCTCATTTGGGGCTTGCCACAGAAATCTAAGTGGAATAATAGTCTGCTGTTTTGTGGGGATAGAGGCCACTATGAAAAGTCTTTTACATCTGTGAATGACCACCTTAACCATTTTAGGAAGATAACAACAGTTGTTTCTTCCTTCTAAAACACAGATTTGGAATAATTCTTATAGAAGAGGGTGAAAAGAGTAGAGAAGCCAAGAGAAGCCAGTTCAGTCATGTATGATGGGTTCCAGGGATATGCAGTCGTTGTCTCTGGTGAAATCTTCTTGTTATAGATTCATATTCATAGATGCTAGGGTTGGAAGGGACCTCAACAGATCATTGAGTCCACCCCCCTGTCTAGGCAAGAAAGGGTGCTGGGGTCAGATGACCCCAGCCAGATGCCTATCCAGCCTTCTCTTAAAGACCCCCAAGGTAGGGGAGAGCACCAGCTCCTTTGGAAGCCCATTCCAAATTTTGGCCACCCTTACCATGAAGAAGTTTTTCCTGATGTCCTTATGGTTTTGGTGACATTTGAATAGGAGTAGCTGGGATGACCTTGCTTCCTGAATATAAATTGGATTACACAGTGGTCCAGAAATCATTCCAAGTAGCTTCCCTTTTGCTGTCTTATTCAGTGTGCCTATTTTTTATAGTTTAATTTGTATGGAGGTTCAAAAAGTTTTGTCGAGGAAATAATCTGTATTGCTTAAGGAGTATTTCTTAGCTTCTGGCTTATGCTTTCCATTTTAGGAAAATTATGGAGTGTTAAATATGTTTTTATATGATGTCATATTTACCATAATGATACTGATATGATCATTTAATTTGTAAAAGTATTGACCTTTACACATTTGATTTTTTTGCCTTGCTCTTACAGTTAAGTAGTATAGGAAATATTTCTCTATGTTATTAAACACAGTAAAAGAAAGCTGTTACTATTATTAAAATGAATTTATAAAATATGTTGGAACAATCAGTTCTGAAATATAAGCAGATAATAAAGGTTACGAGTATAATGTGTTCTCTTAGCTGGTGTGTTTTTAGGAGTTGTCTTTAAAGATTGTAGGAAAATTGCTCGCATAGAAGAGCAAGTGATAAAGTAGTGTATTTGACTTGACCCACTGTTCATCTATTATAGTTGTTACTGAAAAGCTTGATACTGCTCTGTTAATGGAAGTTAATGTAAATGTTGCCCTTAATTTCAGTGAGAAAATGATGAAGCTCAAAGATTAATTTAATTTGCTTTTCAAATCTTTTAGAAATGCTTTGAGTTTGTGCATGAGGCAGATGCTTTTGACATGCCTGCACAAACCGTATCCTGTTTGAAATCAAATGGTAAAGAAAGAACCAGTTTTTGTTCGGAATAGTTTAAAGCACTGTATGTCATTGTTTGTATAATCTAAAATGTCCCTGTCAGAACTGGACTCTGTGTAAAATATGTAGTAGGATGTGGTTCTTGCCATCAACAGCTTACTGCCTAAGAGTATACTGCTCTACCATAATTAAGATTAGTGTAAAAATAATGTGCAGAATCTATATCTTTTTCCTCTAGAGTATAGAAGAATAGTATATATCACCATTTTTAATCAGAGTTACAGCATTGGGATGACGTCCACAGAGACATTTGGAAAACAGTGCTAAATGTAAGATTATTCACAAGCAGGAGAGCAGAGAAGTCCCATTTGCTGTTAGAATTCAGGTTCATTTTCAGCATACTCATATTCAGGAGATGGATGAGAAGACTTCCCTTTTTGACATCATCGCATTAATGCTTACTACTCCAATTGCTGCTTTGAATGTTTTTTCATACGTCTTCATTCGGTAGTAGAGATTAATGTTTGGATTCTTTCCTGTGTTATGCTTCATTGCAGTTTGTGGCTTCAATATTTCTTATTCTGCGAATTGCTTATAATATGTGAAAGTGAAATTTTATCTTATAAATATCACCATCTTTATTGGTAATATCTGCCAGTAAATTCATGTCTCTGAACCTCTTGGGCGCTTTCCAGAAGTGTTAGACATTTTTGTATTTCCTTCCTCCTTTACATAATTTTTGCTGGTTTGATTTCTGCTGTTTACTTATGCCTCTTTAGCAAGCAAACACCAGGAATCCGCAGAATCCTAAATATTCTTATTGCAACAGTAAACCGTATTAACCCTTGCCAGTTCCATTTCCTCTTCATCCACTGGCATGCATTCACCCAGAGTATCCAGAGCACAAGAATAGACCTAAGCATATCTGTGATCCTGTTGTTTTAGCAATTTATTAAAACTAGACATGATTTTTTTAAAAAAGTTGGCAGCTTATTAAAAAAATAAAATTATGTAATAAAAATAATAAAGTAGTGACGTGATGCAGCAAAAAATACACAAATACAAACACTCCCTGAGATTAAAAGAATTACAGGGAAAACAAATTAATTGCTAAATACAGTTTAAAAATACTTCAACTAACTAGCAATACAGCAAGGTGATGAAGGGGTTTTTCTCTAAGCTAGTATTGCTTAAAGAGAAACAATGGGAAAGAAAAACTAGAAGACAAGTATAGCCAGTAGACCTGTGGACATGTGTTTCCTGCCAATAAAATGATATTTTAGAAGTGCAATTAGTAATCTCGTATTGTATTGGGTAAATTAATGCTTAATATAGTGACATCTGTTTTCAATAGTTAAACTCATTTAAGAAACACTAGACAAAAGGGCAGTAAATATTGTAGAACTACTTCTGAAATAGCTTTTGTTATCTAATTTGTTGCAGGTAATCATATTTTAACTCTGCCCTGCATTTGCTTATTGCAGTAGCTAATGCAGTGGTTCTTAATTTGTGTTCCATAACCGTTCCTGGTGATCAGCAGAATGAAATGTTTTATGAATTAACAAGTGGAGTGTTGGAAGGAAAAGTGGGTTACCGATCCTGGTCTGGAGTGGGCCAAAAAGTAAAAGGAAAAAGCAGAGAAGCATCCTTTTAGTGTGTGGTGGCTTTCGCAGTTAATGTGCTCTGTGAGAGCATTTCTATACCAATATGTAAGACTGACCTTGAGGTCATGCTCTACCAGCCTGAGCTGCTTTTCTTTTTCTGTATATTTCTGTGTAGCCCATGGTAAAAACAGCCACATTGTCCATCTTATTTATAAAGAAGATACCTGCTGGGAATTATGGACTATTTTTTTCATTCTCTGCATGCAGTGATTTACTGGCTGTAGAGAAAAAAAGTGGGATGCAGAAGGGTTGGACATTGGGAATGGCAAATTGTGCAATTTTAGCTGTTGGATCTCTCTGCTTGAGATCTGTTCACCTTGGTAAATTCTGAATGCACTTTAGAAACTAGAGATAGGATGTTGATCTACAACAGGCACACTATAACTTGGAAGTTCATTAGAGATCTTGAAGATGGACTGAACTGCTTTTGGGGATTAAGCAAAGTAACGTACAAATTGTCATTAGACATGAGCTTCAGGGCAGCCTTCAGGTTGACCCTAACAATCAGAGTAGATGTATCCTAAAAAGTATCTTCATTCTTTGTATTGTAGAAAAAAGGTTTGGATAATCCAGTGCATTGACATTAGATTCCGAATGTCCTTAATAAAAATGCATTATCTATGTCATTTACTTCTAGGTCTAACATAAGGCCAGACTATGCAGATACAAGTTTTCATGAGTTCAAAATGCACACCTTCAGTCGTGTCACATCCTGCAAGGTTTGTCGGATGCTTCTGAGGTGAGTCTTATCAGTGAAATATTTTCTACCAAGATACTTAAATTAAAGGATTGTAAGAAAATGGTATAGATAGTTAGATATGTGTTCAATCTAAACAGGCTGTAAAATTAACTTAATATAAATGACATTTTTTGATATAGGAAAAAGAACCTGACCAAACAAAAATGATGTTAAAATCTTGGACCCTCAACATGCAGGCACACTGTTAACAATGTCTCTTTAGCATTATTCTCTCCTTTTCCTTCTGTTTCGTGAACATATTTCTTTTGGTTTTGTATAGTTTTTAATTCTTCCTGAAGTTAGAATTTGGGTAGCTTGTCTACTAGAGTACCAGCACCACTAAAGCAGCATGCAGAACTCTGTCTTGTGACCCAAAGGATCCTCAGAACAGAGTGAAGTTTCAGGCATTGAGGGGGAGCTGGAAGGTTTTCTTTCTTGTCAAATTTTCCACAACATATGAGAAACTGAGCTGTAAAATATGAGTGAACAGGCTCTTCCTGTTAGTAGACCAATGTTGTTGAACTGGAGGAATGTAGAGGAACCAGTGTGCAGACAAATTCATGCTTCCTTCCTTTTCTCCCCAAAATTTCATTGTGCACCTAAAAAAATATTTACAATGCAGTATTTTTATATTAATTGAAAATACTTCATGTCTTGTGAGACCCTACTAGGGGGTTTTCATGATTAAAACGCGAGTGCTTATTTTCATATTTATTTACATTTATACTCATTTCTTCCTGTTGGACTTGTGAGGATCACTTAATTTCCAAGGTGCAGACTTTTTGGCTCCCTCTACAGGTTACGCTTACGGTGAGAAACCAAGTAATTGTGAGCTACCTGTTAAACCAGTTAATGGTATGATCAAACCATTTGCATTTTATAAGGTACAAAGTTATTCCACAAAAAATGTGTAATAACTTTGTAACTTGTTCTAGTCACACCATTAATTGACCCTGTGGCCAAGTGCTCCGCTGTGGTGGGAGTCCTATCAACTGAGGCACCCCTAGCCCCAGGGGTGACCCACCAGCTGCCAGCCCTACAGCTGACAAGGCTTACATTAGTGGTAGCATTGTTAGTTGGTGGGCTTGCATGTGAGGGTTATGTTATATTACCATGTAATGCAGACTCCAGACTGAGCCAAAAGATCTTGGAGATAGCTAAGCCCAGCGTGAAGGTGCTAGCAAAGGCTGCTGCAATTGGATTCCTAGTTGTGCAGCTGTTTAGGGCTGGAAAATCATACAAATGAGCTCCTTCTTCTCCACATTAGGCACAGACGGAAGTGCAGCTCCCGGGTCTAACTCATGGTGATTCATAGAAATTGTCATGAGTTAGACCGATCCTCCCGATCCAGCAGATGTTAGCTGGGTGAAGAGGGTGAAGAGAGGCTGCATCTTCCCCTGGTTCCTCCCCAACTTGCCCCTCCAAGCTCTGTTGCTGTCTCTGGATAGGGTGGGGAGAGAAGGCAGGTTGTTCTGGGGTTTTCTCAGCCCTGCTGGACCAGGGGGGAAACTGGATAGATTAGAGCCACCCCAAGGGATGCGCTCCAATCCAGTGCCCCCCTGCACTTCAGTGGGGCTGAGAAAACCCTAGAAGGGACATCCCTGCCCTGGCTTCTCTGTCTCCCATCCAGAAACAGCAGCTCAGACAGAAATTAATAAAATCACTCCACTTAAGAGAGGTTTCATTTGAACCCTCATACAATGAGGGTTAATTTCTTATGCAATCAGAGGGCTTTGCAGCTGTGCTCTTCTGTTTGGGCATAGCTTCAGAGTGATTTCAGGGGGCTGATGGTGTAACAAATATAATTTCTGTCCATTCTTATGGTCCCCTAGTAGTCTGAACTAGAATTAAAACTATGGGTAGAACTGAAACAAAACCCCACTTCTTGAAATTCAGTTGGTTCAGATTCCAGTTTATTAAATTGCTTTGGATAATACTCGTCAACAGGATGATGGATCCCTCTGGGATGGTACCCAGTAATTCTTAAAATTTGCCAGCATCTATCAAGGCAGGTAGTTAAAGCCTTTAGTGCTGAGAAAACCAAAAACCAAATGAAAACAAACGATTTTACTTGAAATAAATCCAGTCCTAACATGCATAGCAAAAAATCATAATTCCCAGTGAGATCAACTGGAGTATAAATCATTGATAAGGTAGCTCCACCATGCTTGGTACAAATTTAGAGAGTACTGTGCTGCGCCAGAGCCACTTTGTGCCAAATTGAAATAGAGTGCGTTATTCTACTAGTAGTGCAGAAGAACTGTCTGGTTGTAATTTAAAATGGCTTGAAATGATGTAAAGCAGATTGGTGTTGCGTGTTGTCCATAGATAGTTGCAACTATTCCTCAAGTCCTTAACTATTATCATTATGCAGCACAGCAGATGACTTCTAATACATTTTGCAAGATCCCTTTTATTTCTTTTATGTTAAAGATTTCATATGTATAGAATTTATCACCCTTAATGTATCACTACCTAATTTTACTTTTACAGAGGAACATTTTATCAAGGCTATTTATGTTCTAAGTGTGGAGCTGGAGCTCACAAAGAATGTTTAGGAAGATTAGACAATTGTGGCAGAGCTAATTCAGGTGGTAAGTCACTTTTATTGTTGGAACACTGTTTCTAATTAGGACATAAAACTTGCTAGATATAATTAAGGTTTAATTTACTGCTAATTTGTTTTTATTGTAACATGCATACTTTTGAGACCTACCATTTATAAGCCCAATTAGAGTTGCATTTAAAATTCATAAGGATGTCTATTCTTACTAAACTAAAATGAGAGCAAGAGAGGAAGAGCTATTATGGGACAAATTGTATCCTTTAGTCTGCATGTCCTGCATAGCAAGAAAATAATTTGGTTTTGATTGTGACCATTTATAAGTAACTTCTACCATAGGGAACACCAGCTTTTGCTCCTCATCCCCTTATCTTCACTTTTGTTGTAGTCCTCTTTCTTATCTTCTTGACAGATGCTGTTTTTGTTGTCTCAACTCTTCCATTTTAATTCTCTTTTTAATCTTGTTGTTTTTTTTAGTTTCTGCTCACTCCACTCAGAATGCTCTAACAAGGATTATTGTTGGCTTACTACTACCCAAATCTGAAGACTTTTCTTTTTTTTATCCTAGTCGATCATTCCTGTCCCATGGATTCTGTCCCTGACAGTTGTCACTCTGTGCTTTCCTGATTCTCCTTCTACCATTGTAATAATTCTTTCAGTGCATCTGTGGGAGGGTCTTCCTTTTATTCTTCTATGTTTGGGACCTTCATTCTTGTTTCCAGTAACTTTATCTAGTCTTGAGATTTCATCTACACTGTTTCTTCTGAAACTCTGAAGGGCCTTCTCAACTTCTGACCAATTACCATCTTTGGCCGTGTCCAGACTAGTGTGGCTGTCCGGTATGTGGGGTTGCACACCTGACTGTGGTGCCACACACTGCACATTCAAGCATTTCCCACACTTCTACCTTGCAGTGCAGGTTTTTTTTTGACCCTGGAAGGTCCTGGGGTCAAATACCCTCACAGAAACAGAGCTGGCAGGTGCACATGGCTGCAGTGCGAGCCGCCCCCAAACTGGAGCCTGGCCTGCTGGAGCCACACTTCAGCTGCAGGCCAGACTCCCATCTGCAGGAGAACTGTGGCTGCAGCTTCTCTGGCTACCAGCCCTGACTGCACAGTTGGCCTCAGCCCTGACTGCACAGTTGGCCTCAGCCCTGACTGCCTCACCCAGGGTAACCTGCCACATGCCAGTGTGTCACTGCTTCTTGTCCCGGGGAACCAAAACATTCGTGCTAGTCTGGATGCAGCCTCTCTTTAGTATTGCATTTCTGCCCAGGTGTCCCATCACTAACTTAAAATGGAAATTCTTCACATTCTTCCTCATTTCTTTCCTTTTGCCTATCAGTTGCTGGCCAGCCAGGCTCATAACCTGAGTGGTCTTCATCCATCTCTCTCTCAACAAATTCTCCCTCTTCTTCTTATTGCTGATAATTCTGCTCACCGAATGAACATATTCCTTTTGTTATTGGGAATGTTCCTGTCTAAATTTTCTGAATAACTTCAGAGCTTCTTATGCTTATTGGAACACAAAAAAATTATGAAAAGACTTCTTGTCTTTCTTGAAAAGACCTTTTCATTGAAACTTTTCTGATCAGCTCCCTTTTAACTTTTCTAAAAGCTGTACTTTCCTTCATAGACTTACAACTTAAAATCTTATATGCCTTGTCCATGCATAGGATACTGCAACTTCCTCCTTTTTGATCCTCTACTTTGTGACCTTACTACAACTTACAATAAATGAAAACAGCTTTGCCAAAAAGTAATCCCCACTCTCACTGTTTGGATCGTCTTGAGTCCATGTTTGCATTCCTTGACTGAATCTCGCTCAGCTTCTGCATCAGGGTCTCGATCCTGCTCTGATTCTCACTTTTGAGGCTCTGCACAAGCCTGTTTCTGCCTCCATCCCAGGTCATATAATTTCCTGTTTTCCATTTTGCTCTGCGCCCCTATCTATCCTTTGTTTTCTTCTTCCTCTCTAGATCCCAGGTCGGGAAAGAGGCATCATTAAGCAAGGCACATGTTGATAGTCCACTGAAGCCAGTAGGATTTAAGTGCTTTCCTGAATCGGGATTCTACCTTTTTTTGTCTTTCATGCTGATTTTAGACTGGGAAAAGTCTTTTGTTTCTGCACCAAAAATGATGCTTTCCCCATTCAAACCTCTTCTCTGATATATATGTCTTCTTAAAAACCTTATACTGATACTTCACCAAATTAGACTTCTAAAATATATGCATGTTTAAAGCAACCTAATGTAACTAATAAATAAATTAATACATTTTCCCACAAGAGCTGTATGTTCCCTAAGAAAAGCTTCCCATATTTTCACTTTTACAACTTTTATTTAAATTGTTTTTATAATGTTTATTTTAATTACATTGTTGGAAGCCTGGGGGCTGGGGGCTTATCTTTCTGTTCATCTGTAAAGTACTATGCAGGTACATAGTACCATGTGAATCTAATCAGAAATGCCTAGTCAATTCAGCTGCTTATTTTTCCTCGGTTCTTGTGAATATACACTTACGCAATGCTGTAGCGTTGCTGGAGGTTAAAAATCACACATATGTGGCTTCATGAATTAATCTATTGAATAAATAATTGTTTTACAACATCAGAAATGCAGAATGTTCTTTTGGATTTTATTTAAATCCTTTTGCCCTGATTCTCATTTTATAAATAGTACCATATGATCATAGTTACTAAATTAGCACATATCACCTCCTTGTATTTATTTCATTTACATTTGATGGTTTTGCCTTTCCTGTTCCCTGTGCACTTTTCCTTCTCCCTTTTGTCCTTCCCTTTCCAGTCTAAAAGCTCCAATATTTCTTTAGCTACTGCAAGGGCTGAGAAACTTGTAAAAAGATCCTTGTGTGCTGTACGTGGAGTCACCACTAAGGACCAGGGTATTCCACCTGTGCAATCTATCTCAAGAAAGGGGTGGTCCATAGTGCACAGTTTAAGGAAGAAAGCAGAGAATGAATTTTATCTGTGTCACAATTCTGTCCTGCTTCACATTGCTTCTTTGTGTGTGTGGGCAGTGAGGGAGATAGAAGGGTAAATTCATCCATTTGATGGAGCTCCTTCCTGATTCTTGAATCTAATGAGCACGAGTCAGGGTTTCCCTCACTGTTTTCCTTTCTATGTTCTTTTCTTGCCCACTTGCTCATGCAAGGGAGGATTGGGTGATGAATTCTGCCAAATTTGCTGTGCCTGTAGTCTCAGTTGGAGCAGAGTTTTAGCAAGAGGCTTTACCCCTTCTTCCTTCACTGCTTAATAACGTTGAGCATAAAGGAAATAATCCTTGGAACACGGATAACATGCAGCTTGCATTTGAATAGTCTTTTGGAATTATTTGATCAGCTCTTGGGAACTCAGATCTAGGCTGCTGCATTCCCGGTATATTGTATCAGGCTATAAAGCATTACAATCTTGGAGCATATTATTAAAGAAACACACCAATTAAAATATCCCATACATGTTTACGTGTTCATGCTTTTAGGCAGAAAAACTATGCATTTCAATGAAGAAAATGTCAGTATCATTGTAATACAAGTTTAGAGCTCTTCCTTTTAAAATCCAGTTTTATTCAAGAAATGTATTGTTCTTTTTTTTAAAGAAGCTAGTTTCCCTCTGAAAATGTTGTCTAGTGTTGCTGTTGCTCTTGTGGGAAATTAAGGGTAATGTTTTTGTTGTTGTTAGATAAGAACATATAAAGAATAAGGGTGAATAATTCAGTGGTAATAGAATGACTGTAACATTTATTGTACTAGTACTTGTTTTTATATGGGAACAATTACATTATCTTATATGGAAGGGTATAAAAGATGCAAGAGACACTGGAGAATTAGTATTAGCTTGAACAATATTTCCTGGCTCTTCTGTATAGCCTGAGTTATGGTAACAAAGCTGATATGCCTATCACATGATAAATTGTTGGTCTGTCTAATCTAGTATTTTGGTCTATCCAATGGCCATTTTGAATGCTTCACAGGAAAATGTAGATCTTTTCTTCTACTCTAACCCCCTGTAGATTGTGCCTCAGCCTTCTTCAGCCTTTTAGAGTTTGCTTTATGTTGAAGCATGAGGTTCTATATCTGTTATAAATTTTAGCTAATCTAATTGTGGACCTGTTTGATTGTATAAAGGTCTCATCCTTTATACAATGTACTGTAGCATGGGGTGCTGTGAATAGTTTGTGTTGTACTAGAAAAGATTTTTGTTAGTGTGTGGGTTTTTACCTTTTAATTTCATTACATGACCTTTTGTTTTTCTGTTATGAGTGTAAATAAATAGAATCCATCACCTGGCCACTTCTATATTGTTCATTACTTTTTATACCTTCATCATGTCACCTTTTATTAGTATACTTTCAAAACCAAATAGATTTAAACCTATTATTATCTCCATCTAAGTGGAAGTGTTTCCATGCCTCAGATAATTTCTTGTGCCCTTTTCTAGACCTTTTCTATTTCTAGAAACCCATTTTGTGTGGGAATGCAATCAGAATTGGAAAGTACATTCAGGATGAGGGTGTGCCTTCTATTTATGTAATAGTATTTCAGTATTTCAGCATTTTTTCTCTCCCTTTCTAAATACAATGTATCACTTATTTTCTTTTTAGATCAGAGGTTTCTGTAATGATGCTTAGACCTTGCCCTGAGAGGTTTAAGTTCCTTTGAAGTTCATTCCAAGTCCCAGTAGGTGAAAATCCAAAAGACCAACTTGCAAAGAAAGATGGAACCTTTAGAATGACAAATTTAATAAGTGTCGGGTGTAAATGATACATCAAGGAGGGAAATGTTGACAGTATCTAAAGATAAATTGCTGCTTTGTCAAGCCATGTCCCATAGACAAACATGCTGGTTCTTTAGACATCTTGTTTTAAAGAAAGCCAGCTCACTAGATTAGAGAAATTGTCATGTTAAAGATTCTGTTGTAATTTGCTGAATGGTGTAATGCTTCCAAATTTACCTCTGGCTTTAATTATTGTTGTTTCTGTCTGGGCTTCCTTAAGTACCTCTGGTGAAGGAAGTCCTGTGGCAGTGCTTACTTTGGTTTCTGCCAGTTTAGACTTTCTGCAGCATGGCTTTGTTCATTCCCAAGCAGTCTTCTGAATCCTTTTGCCATTTGATCCTAAACCCCACCAGCAATATTATTGTACTCTAACTCCCAGACCAAATCTTCCTCCACACTTCTGTCCATATGTAACACCTTCATTGGGGTTGTCTAACACAGCACAGACTTTATAAAATATGTGCATGTACATTTTCACTATGGGGCATTAATAAAAGCATCCAGGTTTCCAGTGACTCTGTTCAACTAAAAAAATTGGGCTGCTGAAGATATATTTTCTATAGTACTTGCACTCACTAGTTTGAACCTTTTATCCCTAGGTCCTGTTGTGACATTTCCCTGCTCTCCTGCTGTACTGTTTTCTCTTTTTGTCAGTCATATTTCTGCCTCTGACCCTTAAGGCTGTTCTTCTCACAGAAGAACTCCTGCATAAGACAGAAAAAGGAGAACGATTTCACCTTGACTTCCTGCCTGGTTAATGGGGGCTTCCAGAGGGAGGAAATGCTCTATATCAGGGATGTCAAACTATCCAGCCCCTTCTCAGCATACCTGATCCAGCCACTTCTTCAGCATCTCACGCAGTGTGGATCCCTGAGCAGCTGGAATGGGGGCAATGTATGGTGCAGTCCAGCCAGAACAGCAGCTGCACTGTATGTGGTGGCTGCCCCAGCAGCTTCGGGACTGTGTTGCACACAGCACTTGCTCCAGTCACTCCAGGATCCAATGCTGCATGTGGTGCCTGAATTGAGAGTAGGCACTGCATGGTACAGTTCAGCCAGGGCAGCTACCTTGTGAAGCATGGTTGCTGCTCTGGCCAGACTGCACTGCATGCAGTCCTGTTTCAGCCACTTCAGGATTTGCACCACATGTAGTGCAGGTCCCAGACCAGCTGGAGCAGCTACTTGATCATTTATGCTGGAGGAAAGGAGAGAGAGATGGGGAAGAACAGGGGCAATGCTGGGGCTGGATGGCAGGGCTCTGCAGGCTGGATCCAGCCTTCAGGCCATATATTTGACACCCCCACTATACATATACATATGTAATAAGGAAAAAGGAATTGTGACAGGGAGAGAAAGAACAGAAGTGAAGTTCTGTATTTACTTTTAGCAATAGAGAGGAGAAGCTGTTATCTGACGTTCTCCCTTTTATTATATGGGCATGACAGTAGTCAGTTATGTAACCTTACAAGTTTTCTGGTCCTAGAGATCCCAGTATTCCCTGAAGGACCTACCTTAGATCTTGGGTAACAGTGTTTGACTCTGTTTTTCAAGTCTAAATTAGGGAAATTATTAGTCTACTTTATCACATTATTGTATTTCAACCATACCATTTCTTTTGCCAAATCCTTCCTCCTAAACTTGCACAGAGTGCCCTGAACAAACGCTTCCTGATTATATAGGCTAATGAATCTTTCAATCACATAAGCAGTGTGGTTTTTTTTATGTAGTATTTGAAGAATAATTTTGTCCTCTTGCAATTGTTCCTAATTTTTATGTTTTTAATGGTTTACCTTTTCCCTAGCTTGATCAATAGCTACAGATATGTTGGCTGCCCTCCAAACCAGCATTGACCAGCAAGTGCTAAAATCCCAGAATGCTGATTGGAATGAGCTATTTCATGTTTAACTTAAATATTGTGATTTAGCCTTTGTTAAAGTATTCCCTTATTAAATAAGTAGTGTTCATCCCTACTAAAATCAAACAGTTACTCTGGGATTAGGATACCTGGGGATAAAGTCCTATGGTGAGCAACCTCTTCTTATCCTTCTTTGCCTTCCTATACAATATGAGATTGTAAATGGACCAGAAATAAGGTATTCTAGTTTATAATTCTTTAAGGTATTCTAGTTTACATTTTCTCCATTTTAAATATATAAGTATAATCACTTTAATAAAAAAGGATAAGATGCCTATTGTATCCCTTATATTCTACCTGCCATTTAGTTAGTATGTAATCCCCAACTATTCCATTGAATAACACAAAACTGTGCAACTCCCAGTTGCTAATTTGGGTAATCACTCATTTATCTGGGTCAGCTGTTAATTCTGTTGCTTTTGTAGTAATAAGTAACTTGGAGAATGTGGCCCAGTTTTCTCTTGATTTCAGCCTCTAGATTAAACCCCAAATTGTGCAGAACAGATGCATGAAAAATAGTTTGCTGCCAAAATGGAGAGCTCTCTCAGTCCATGGTTACACAGTATATGCTTGAATTAAAATTGCTATTTGTAAACTATCTGAGGATAGACATTCTCTGGCATATTTTTAAATAGCAGCAGTAAAGGAACTAATTTCTGTCCTGCTTTGCTGCTGGTTTAACAATCAGAGAAAAATCTCTTGTCAGATCTGTTTAATAGAAAATGGGTATTTTGTAAACAAGCTATTTCTGGTTTTTTTACCAGTGGAATGAAAGATGTCTTACAATTTGACAGTAAGCCCCCTCAGTATGTTGCTTACATCACAACTTGTGGTGTTCAACAAGACTGCATCTACTAATAGGAAGCTTAGAATATGATGGGGACAGGCCAGATTTTCAGATGTTGAGTATTTGCAACTCTCAGGAGAGAAACTATGTCTTCAAGATATGTGATTTACATTGAACATGTTGCCAAAAGTGCTTCTGAGTGTTTCATAATAATATGCTGTGGAAAAAGGATGTGGTTTTCCTTTAACTTTCTTTGATTCCTTTAACTTTCTTTCATAAATGACCTAGAAGAATGAGTGCATAGTGAACACGCATAATTCACAGGTGACACTAAATTATTCCAGGTAGTCAAATCCCAAGATGATGGTGAAGAGCTGCAGAAAGATCTGTTAAGATGGTGATTGGGTGAAAAAGTAAAATTCAGTGTTGACGAGTACAAAGTAATGCACATGGGGAAAAAGGAAACTATAGATGCACCATGCTGGACTCTATGAACTAACTGTTACAACTCTGGAAAGAGACCTTTGAGTCACTTTAGATAGTTCTATAAAAACATTGGTTCAGCAGGCAGTGGGAACCAAGAAAGTGGATGACCATCATTAAGAAGGGAATTGAAAATTAAACTGAAAACATCATTATGCCTGTGAGAAAATATGTGGTACACCCTCATCTTGAGTGCCGTGTGTAGTTCTGGGGCCCATGTCTCAAAAATGTTGCACTGGAATTGCAAAAGATACAGAGACTGCAGGGAGAGACGGGCAGCAAAGATGAAGGACTCTTGAGTTTGGAAAGGGGATGATAGAAGCCTGTGAAGAGAGTGTAGGATGCGGACAAAGCAATTATGGAGCTGTTGTGCAGTCTCAGAATACAAGAATTTATGGCACACACTGGAAAAAAATAGGAGGCAGGTTTAAAACAACCAGAGATGGTACTTTTTAACATGGTATGTAGTTAACTGGTTGTCACAACAGGTTGTAGAGGCTGATAGTGTACCCAGGTTCAAAAAGGGATTTTCAGGGCACGGGTCAGTTACTTATGGCCTGCAGGCTGGATTCAGCCTGGAAAGGCATTGGGTTTGGCCTGTAAAGGTCTGCTCCAGTTTGCATTTTACTGAGGGTGCACCAATCCCTAGCTGTTTGATCTGGTCTGTGTTTTGCTAGTGGTGGGCCAATTGCCTCCTCCTGCTCCAGCTTGAGTAGTGGGCTGCTCTTCCTCCCTGCAGTCTCTGTTCAATAAGTTTGCTTCTGAGGGGAATGGTAGCCCAATTACAAGCTGTGGCTTGCATTAGTAAAAGGTTGCTGATCCCTTGTTTAGATAGGTTCATTGGGCACAGGTCTGTTGGGACCTACTGAAAAGAAAGTCAGGGTAGTATGTTCTGAAATCCCTAATCCAGTGATAATTGATGCCAGGGAAGGTATGACAGCCAGGGAGTCTATTTGACAGCCAGGGAGTCTATTCCACACATGCCCTGTTTGTATAGTCTTCCTTTAAAACATTTACTTCTTGCCACTTTCAGAGACAGGATACTGGATGAGAGAGACGCACTGGTTATTTAAAGTGAATGCCGGGGGGAAAAAAATCAGGAATTGGCCAAAATTGCCTATAGATATCCAAGATTCCCATGTACTTGAGTTTGCCTGCAGAGCACTATGGATCAAAATGAACCTTAATTAACTAAAAGTATGAATTTATAGTAGATTAAATTGCATTACATTTTCTTATAGATGAACTTATGTAGATTTAATGTGGCCTTAGTTTTACTTACTTTAATTCCCAAATGAATTAAACTTTAAGCAAAATAAGCAGCCTTTAATTCTAAAAAAATGTCCACATGTTTAATGCAGGTTACTTAAATTAGATTAAAGTTTCATTTTGATTAATTTTCCTAATTTTTTATTGTACTTAAGTCCTAAAGTTTCCTTGTACTCAAGTGATTAGAAAATAGTGATATTTAAAATGACAAGAACTGTGTATGTTTCATACTAGCATCCTGGAATTCTTTACCAAGAAAATAGTGATACTTAATGAAAATGCAGTGCTAAAGAAATTGGTATGACTCATAGTAGGAATGAGATGCAACCATTTTAAGTACCTTGTCAGAAGGCATGAGTACAAAAGGATCATAGTCTGACTACTTGGAACCTCCAAAACGAAGCATGAGGAAGAGATGAGACACTTGAAACAAGCACTATCACAGCAACAGTGAAGTGCTGGGACAGAAGAAGAGAGCTTCATTGGATATCCCAGTTAATAGCAGCATTTGCTTTTAGCATGTTAACATCCAGATCTCTAAAAGGCATAGTTTCTGCTGACAGAGTGTATGATATTGTAAGAGGTGTGTATGAACATTTCTGGAAAGATGAAGCAAAAAATATGCCAGTGAACACAAAATCAGAGGCCCAGGTTGTAGCAATTCATAAAGACCATAGAGTATATAGGATAGAAAGAATGAAACTGTAGAGTTGTTTAGAATAGATGTAAATAGAGATTTTTCATGAGAGATTTGGGGGGAGGGGGAGGGCATTATTTATCAGGTGATTAGTTTGTGGCTCTTTAGATGATAGTTGGCTTTGATGGCGAGAGAATAGTTTGGTGTATGTCAGTCCTGACAGAATTGCTGTGGGTCTAATACTTGTGTGACATAGCAGAGTTACAGTAGAGTTATACTTGTTTACACTTTTACAATTTTGGCCATAGTTTTCAGGAACAGCATCTTTTTTGTTTTGGAGTAATGGAATAACACAGTATTTACTTTGAACATCAGAACCGTCACGGAAGTTTTATCTCCATAAAACTTTGTTCTGGGTAAAATGCGTACTATGCAATTAACACAGAATGTTTATTACTTTCCAAGGTTACTGATTTCTTTGCATCACTAGTAGTCCTAAATATTAGAAGTCAGTATTCAGGTTCTTTTCCTTCAGTATATCACAAACGTCATGATGCTGGGCTCATGTTATTGTGAGTTTTGAAATTCAGTCCCAAATTTTTGTTTATGATATACACAAAAAAGGAGCAATGAACATTAGCAAGCATTAAAATCAAGTTTGGTTTACTGAGCAGCACTGTCTTTTAGAAGGACTTTCTTCTGTCATCTGTGAAGCCCAACTCATTTTAAAATAAACTTTCCTCATGCCAAGACAGTAAAAGAGACTTGTTGGAATTCCAGTATTAAGAGCGCCTGGTAGTTGAAGATAAAAGTTAAAACAACAAATTTTCCTCCCTCTAATTGTGTGTGTAAATATTTATGATTATTAAGCAACTTACCAAGAAGTGGCTTTGTGCAGTTTTAGTGTAATTTATAATACCTGGTGGATATGGTATACAGGAGAAACAGGAGTTTTGCCTTTAGGGATTCTAAAGGATATAAGTGTCAAAATTGTATAGGCTTTTAGTGGATTTGGAAACACATTACTCATACGATAGTTACAGATGTTATACTTATAGTGTGATAAGTGCGTAGAAAGTGCTCTACAGCCATAACTGAACAGTGTTCACGGCACATAGAGCACTATAAAAATGGAGCCTGCTCTAAGTTAACCCTGGATTAATGTAGTATCAAGGTGTAAAGTGCTTTAGGTTAGAGTGCATTTTTTAAGTCTGTACCACATCATCCCATCACATATCAAGGTGGGTCACATTCCACTGGCATCCTTGGGGCTAGGGTTGCCAACTCTGTTTGAATCTATTCTGGGAGGTTTATCACATGATGTAACAACAGTAATGAAACGTTACTATTACATTTTAAAACTCCACTGGACTACTGTATAAATCATATTCAACATTTAATATTTATTTTAATGAATGGCTTATCATTTATCTCCTGGGTGATTCTCAGCATTCTTCTAGAGATTTATACCTAATCCCTGGAGATTATAGGGCAATCCTGGAGGGTTGGCAACCCTACCAGGGGCCCGTCACCGGGCAGGCTACTAGCTTCAGCCAGTACTTCTGCTTCAAGTGACCGCTGGTCCAGTCCCACCCCTGGGCTGTCACAGAGAGGAGATAGAGAAGGCTGTCTTCTGTGTGCAGTTGGGTGGAGTGTGGGGGGACAGAGCCCCCTGCTGTGCAGGCCACCCCCAGCTTGCTGGCTTGGGGGTGGGTGCAGGCTAGGTCTCCATGGCAGGGTGCTCCATCCCTGCCTCAGTCTCAGGACAGCTGTGTGGTAGAAGGCCACCTCTGTTTCTCCCCAAAAACTCTGTTCTGTGACAATTTGGTTAAGATGGGCCCTGCAGAGGGTCCACATCTTATCCTATCTCTTTAGGTAACCTGGATACATTCCTGAGGGAGGGGGGAAACCTGCTGCCTCTGCCTACGTGACTGGCATCACAGACCCGGGTGAGGGGCTCGGGCTCCCTGGGGAGCTAGGAACTGCAAGGCTGCCCAGCAACTAGTAATGCATTTCAAATTGGTTGCCTGACAGCCAACAGGTGCTGGCCTCCATTGGACCAAGTAAATGAGGTCATAAGGGCTGTATAAGTTAAGGACTGCCCAGGAGGAGGGGGCAGCAGCCACGAGAAAGACTCAGAGAGAGAGAGAGAGAGAGAGAAGAGCTGGATAATCTGAAACTTGCTGTCTCTCTCAAAACCCATGATCAAGAGGAAATATTCACCTGCCTCTGGGTGATACTTGTGAATAAGCTACCTGAGCTCTTACTAGATATATAGCTTGCAGTAACTCAGATGCGTGATCAAAGGCTACCCAACCATGGGAGTTTGCTCTATGGGATTTCTCTGATATTGCTCTACCCTGTACCCTATTCCAACCCTACTCCTTGTAACCAGTAAAGTTCTCCTTAGTACCTAGTGTGGGAGACTTATTGGGAGTGGGTCTAGATTATGCCTTGGGGTCCCCTTTGTTCGTCTGACTAAGGGAGACCACTACTTGTGCTTCTGACTGAGGGAAGCATCCCATGTTCCTGAAGTGAATCAAGTACCCTTGAGGGCTACTAGGCCTGTTTCCTAGGGTGCGCAGAGCCAAAATCAAGCCCATCCTTGGGTGGTGGCAGTGTTACCCCCAGGCTAGCTGGTATGCTCCAGGAAGGGGGTCGGCCAGATGTGAGGCGCCTCCAGGGAGGCACTTGGAGCCTGGAAAGTGGTCAGGTGCAGTGAGGTGGAAGGCTCAACACAGGAGCGCCCCTGTTGGCCTGCCATAAGCTGCATCTCGGAGCTGTGAGTGTGTGGCTTCTCATTGTGCTGGGAACTGAGGGCGGGCAAGTGGAGGAACAGAGCCACCCTGCCATGCAGGCTCCTCTGCAAGACCTGTGCCTGCAAGTTGGAGGCGGGGCCACTGTGGCAGAGGGCCTCTCTTTTCTATCCCCTCCCCACCCACCACCATCCTGACAGCTGCAGTTTATAGCCATGTGTTGCTTTCTGCTGCACCAGGAACTGGGAGCAGGTGGGTGAAGGAGAGGGGAGTGGATCCCCCTGGGCTAGGAACAGATATTACACATAAACTTGTTTAAGTGATCAGAAAGTGGTTTAAACCTGTAACAGAATAGACGTTCAGTGTATGTAAACCAGTTTCAAAATGGCCGAAACTGGTTCATCTTAAACCAAAACTGATTTAAGAGAAACTTGTTTGAATGTAGTATCAGACTTAACTGATTTGGGTCAAACTGGTTTATACAGTGTCTGTCCCAGGACCCTTCCTGAAGGTCCAGCAGAGTGCTTTGCAGCCCTGGGCTGGGCCGGCTGTGCTCTGTGTTTAACAGAACAGGGCTGTCCCCACCCCTCTCCCCTCTAGCCAGAGCTCTGGCAGAGACTGCAGGTACAGAAGGTTCTGTCTGGTTTCCCCCTCCCCTCCCCTTCCAGGCTGCTTGCTTCTCACTGCTCAAGCAGGGATCCCTCTCTCCCTCCCTCCCATCTCCCGCAGCACAGACCCCAGCCCCATGGACCCTAGGCATGTGGTGTGCTAGCTAATGCTGAGAGGTGTCTCTGTGTGAGTGCATCTCCAATTTTACTGGGACAAGCAGACAGAACAGTATCTGCTTAGAGCTTTTTGGACCTAATCAGCAGATCAGCTGGTAATGTCCCCCTGTTCCTCCTTTGGAAAAAGCTGTTAAAGAAGAGCGTGAACTAATGAAAGAGACTTTTGTTTTGTTGATGGGCTGATAAACACTGTTTTATCAGCTCCCTGCTGGCTGCCTCTCCTGTTAGGCTTGCAGAAAGTATGAAGAAGCAGGGAGAGAGAGATTGGAAAGCTCAGTATCATCAACAAATGCATGCACTGTACATCCCCCTGCCTTTGCCTCCATGCTAGCTGGGGACCGGGGTCTTGCAACACCTCTGCCCCTTGAGCAGGGAAAAGCCTGGGACTGTGCAGGTATGGTGAGGGTTTAAACCCCTCCCTAATCAGAAGTCCTGACAGGGCCTGGCCACGCCCCACCCTCAGCTTAGCACTGTGAAAGGGAAGGGAGGGCTGCTCTAGTGTCCTCCCCACCCGGCTTCTAGCCTGAGCCACTGCAGGGATGTGCCTGCATTTCCTCAGTCCAGAGGGAATATCTGTGCAATGGCAAACTTATTCAGTCTAGGCAGGTTAGACTAACCTGCAAAGATTGAATGAATTCAGGCTCAGGCTTTTTGAATGTTGGTCCCTAGCTATGCTGTGCAGGTCCAGCTCTGACCCGCCTCTGTTTACGACCCCCCGCCAGACTTGTGCCTGCAAGTTGGGGAGAGCCCACATGGCAGGGGGCTTTCTTCCTTCTCCTTACCTGTGAGCAGCCAGCACTGACAGAAGCCAGCTGGTGGGGTGGCAGGGCTGGGGAGAGGGGCTGCATTGGCCCATTGTGGGTGACTGGCTGCTCGCCTGGGCTTGAGATTCTCTAGGAGCCTCCTGGGTGGCATGTGGGAGTGCCCCCAGCCTGTGGCCTCAGCCAGTATAGGCAGGCTCTGATTGTTACACCCCCGCAAGCAATGAAATCTTTGCTGTTTAGTTCCTGCCTAATCTAGAAAGCTTTGAGTAAAGTGTGATACTTAGAGTGCTTTCATCTTGGGGGTTTTGGAATATTTGCACCTACCTTAGTTTTGTAGAAAACCCTACCCTTTAATAATCTCAAAACAACTCCTTTAATTTCTTTTCCTTGCGTATTTACTGCAGAGAAGTAAATTACTTTTGGGAAAGCTGAACAAAATCTTTGCAGCTATTTTTTAAAATTATAGAAGTATAATTAAAAAAAAAAAGTTTCCCTAGTACTTCCTACATGTGGAAAACTTGTACTGCTTATAGTGGCAAGTATTTTATCCTTCCTGTTTCCTGCTGGGATTTCTTGTTTTGTATTATTACTATTGTCATCATATAACTTTATCTTTTAATAAAATGTTAACCATTGCTTGATTTTGTTCTACATTTTAAACTTTCAGATACGTTTTTTAGCTTTAGCAAATCAAAATCTGGAATTTAAAATTTCATATTGGCTTATTTACTATATGGTCTTCATGCCTTACCATATTTTACGGACTAGGCATATAATTTTCCTTACCTAACCGCATGCATAGTCTTAGAGAACAGCACATAGAAATAAACACAGCTGTTGCATTTTGGTGATAAGGCGTTGAAATAAAATCATGAGTGCATGAATGTGTTTATGCTGATCAGATTACACATTCCATAAAGCACTGCCTGAATTCATGGGAATGTGTGGTTTTCTGTTTAAACACAGACACACTGATGCAGTTATTGCAGAGACTAATCCAGAGAATTTTTTTTTCTTTTTTTCTTTTTTAAATGGAAGAAAAGGAAAAAGTTCACCCAGAAAGCAAAACAGAACCCTAAAGTATATTAAAGCAATGCTAAGGTTAAGAATCCAAGTACTGTACGTAAAACTTGGAGAACTTCAAAATTAAAGACATAAAGTTTAACAGCTGTGCAGAATACTGTGAATTCTCACAAAAATGAGAAGAGGTACAAGTTAGACTTGTGAATAGGAACTTCAGAATTTGCAAACATTTATACTGTGGTTTTGAAAGTTGTAATAATCATTTATAAAGATTTAGTTAATTGTGTTTGGCATGCAACTGTTGGAAAATTCCACATAACTCAGAAACAAGCCATTTACAACTTTGATTCACTGTTACCTGAGGAGCCAATAAGCTGAGGGAACACTGTTAGCAAAACAATAACTAGCTCGGCCCCGGGGCTGTTGAAACATATTACAGGTATCGGGTTAGCAAAACACAGCAGTAGTGTGTTTTTGCACAGCACGTACAGACTGACATTATTATATAAAAGATCAAATATACAGCCACTGATAATGCCAATTTTTACTTATGTTTCAGAACACGGGACTCTGAAACACAAGGTAAGGATTTGTTTTTAATTTTATATGGTACTTGTTTTCTTGCTGTGTACAAATTGCTCATTGCCATAGATTTTTTTTTTCTGTAGTTAACATAGTATTTCTTCAGAACTGTGTAAACTCTAGCAATAGGAATCGCTTCATGTGCATGCATTAGCAATTGGACGCTTGTGTGTTTAAAGTAGTTTCTATGGTGATTTGTTAATGTTTGTAATACAAGGAAAGAGAAAATATAAAATAACATGGTTACTTTAAGTTCAGGCCATCTCTAATTGCAGTTCTCTGACACAAATCTAAAAATGGAGATAAAACTATTCTGAGTTGAAAGTTAGAAATTCTGCTACAGTATTATGCTGGTACATTAAATGGGTACAGTTCCACAGATTACCAAATTCTATGAAATTTTCCAGAAGAAAGCAGATTTTCCCCATAAATTCTGTTCTTGTCATGGAGGCAGCTAGTGGCCATAGTTTTTATGTAATTTTGACAAAATAATGAAATAACTAGCTAATGTCCAGAGAAGTTGGTTGGTACATGTGATCTTTCATTACAAAACTCTCTGAACAGCAAAAAGTTGCACTGCAGCTGAGATGTCTTACTGCACATTCTGCCACAGTAGACAAAAAAGCTTTAATTTCCACTTGTTCTGGCAAGACAGAGACAGTTTTTGAAATCCAAGGCACTATAGTATATTCCTAGCATTCATTTTGGGTCAGCAATTTATGCAGCTTTGTGATTTAAACTAGCACTATGTATATAATGCTAATAACATTATTGGATATGTTAGCTGTTCTTTATGCTTGCATGCTTTCCTAACCATGTCTCAGTTTGGCATTGCAAATCAAATGACAATTATTGCTGGCATGACAGATATAAAGGAGGATTAACGCTGACTGTTAATAACCACTGATACATAATTAAGATGGCTAGTTTCTGTGTTGTTGCACATTTCCACTGAGTTTCCACTGCATAGTTGCTATATTGAGAATAAAAACTACCTTCTGACAAGTACTCATTGGCCTAGGTATACAGGATGGTTAATTCAGTTCAACTTCTCCTTGGCGAGTGTCCTTATCCCTAAAAGGCTATTATAGCTGGCACTAGTTTTTACCATTTTTGATAGTTTCAATGTAGATGCCAAGATGAAATGGGTATAAAAGTATTCTGTCTCCATTGAGTGGATCCAGCTAGAAGCATAAAGGAACATTGGCAGAGCTTCAAGGAGTGGAGAGAGAAGGGGTAAAACCTTGAACTAGCACTACAGCAGGATGGGTTTACACTTATGATTAGAGAACTCAGTGGCTTGTGCTGTAAATGCACTTGAAAATATCCGTTGTGTGTGCTCTGTATAATAGGACCCTCAGTGGCAGCCAGTTTACTTTGCTTTCTGCTGTGTGGTGCCTGTTTTACATTATAAATATTTCTTCCTAAAGATATCTGTTATGCATTAGTATTATTAAATACCAGAATCTAAAATTTGATAGGTTTGCTTAAATTTATTGATTGTTGGACATGAAATTCATTCAGTTTTGAAAATTGCTTACTGTGTTTTATGGACAGAGTTGCCCGTGTCAGGGTAATGACAATGCGTACATACGTGGCTAAATGAGGAAAATGTTTACCCTTATTATATCTAATCCTTTCTCTCCCCATGTTCCTTGCCATGACTTGATTACAAAGGCCTGTAAGAGAAGGTCCTTTTTTGATGGGGGTCACAGTCGACTGACTTTTATGTAGAATATAAAATGTTAGGAGCCTTAAACTCATTTGTTACAGGACCCTTTTGTACCATTCTGGCCATGCGCTGATGCCTTAAACTGAGTGTAAAATTCAGCTTTAAGGTTCTGGAAAGGGCCCTTTTTGTAAATGAGGACAAACCTTTAAAGAAAGGAAGAGAATATAGGTAGCATATCAGTAAGATCTACACATAACATGAGAACAAGCAGTTAGTATCTCTCCAGACTCTTCCAGTAGTTATTCTTGCTATATTTTTACCTTCTATTCTTTTCTCTAGTGAATCCAATTATTGTTATACCAACAGCTGCCACACTGGGTTTGGCCACAGAAAAAAATTGCTACCCACATATGGACCTTTCCCTAGTTCTCTTCTCCAGTCCCACATGATGGCTTCTTTCCACTCAGTGTCTGCCTGAATAAACAGCAAAGCCTCTAGTTTTGAAAAATAGATATAGAAATCATGTGTCGGTGTAAAACAAGGCTGCCCTGAATTTGAGGGCCTGGCTTTTGGTCCAGCAGAAAAGATTTTTTTTTCTTGGTTTCATAAACCCCAGAATTTCTATTGGAGTAAAATTATCTTAGCCTCCCTAAAGCCATTGTGGCTGATGATGGTTTTTCAGGGTGAATGGAAGGGAACAGGTTAGAAATGGCAGTATTTAGAAGAAAGTACTTTTATCACCAAACTCTTATATTCATCACCCCCCTGCCCCATTACTTTGCATGTGGTGGGAAGGAAGGCACCAGAGTGATGGGGAGCAAGGGGTCAGGCACAAGCGTGAGTGGGGCAAGGGGTGGGGGAACAGACAGCAGGGGCAGGCAGCAGATGGGTTGGGGAGCAAGTGGCAGGCAGGGCAGGTATAGGTACAGGGTGGTAAGGGGCAGTGGTTTGGGTATAAATTTAAGACAACCCTCCGATAATTAGATTCTAGGCACGTAAAATTGTAATAAATTTATAATTTTCCATGATAGAATTTTATTATTGGGAGGTTATCTTAAAGTTATCTTGGATTTGGGTAAGTACAGCGTCCTCTTTTCTCATTGCAGCTGAAAACAGTGATTTTTCTCTCCATTATGGTTGTAAATAGCCCAAGACTCAAAAACTCAAAATTGTCTTCAAAGCTGTCAGTGTGTTATAGTGCTGAGTAATTTGGCTATGCTCAGGGATGCATCATTCTGGCTTTCTTCATTGCTTATCCTATACCAGTAGGACTCTGCAAATATTCTGAGGAAAATAATTGTACCCTTTGTTCTACATCTGTTGTTTTTTTCTACTTGGCTCAGGAAAAAAAATGCCCTGTGATTGCATGAGCCCTCATGCAAGCTACTAGTTGAAACAAGTTTGAGGCAGTATATTCTTCACTAAGGTTCTTGGGGGCCTACTTTAATGTGGAGAGCTGTGAAACAGCTACAAATCAGAACTTACATATAAATAAACCTCAAGCTTGTGGGGTACTTTGGATGTTGAATATTGTGTGTACCTTAAAAATAGAATAGTTTAGTATTTCATGGGAGGATTTCCAATTTAATGCTCCTTTCAGAGAGGGTCTCAGTATCGGTGTTTCTAGCAGTCTCACTAGCCTTGGTATGAAGCAGGAACAGCATAAAGTGCGCCCCCCCCCCCCCGTGTTACAACAGTGCCTTCTTTTACATGCTGTCTCACTGCATTTCTTGTCTTAAACTTCCCCAGAGGCAGACCATGCCAAAGTGTAGTTTTTCACTATAAAATAGTTTATTACAATCGATAACCCTAAAAATAATTTTCAGAGTATACTATTTCTGACAGGTAAAGATAACTTTAGAAAAGAATGTTTAAAAAAAATCAGATTATCTGGTAGATTACCAAAATGTAAAGAACACAGTATTCACAAACAAAAACCAGTTTATTCATGTCTCTTTATTTGTGTTTTTTGCTATGTAGAAACCAACTAATGGAATTCGAAGAAGCTCTAGACATATGGACTCAGGTTTGTTTTGTTTTGTGTCTTTTTTTAATAATTCACCATTTGAATTAAAAATGGGGATAAAAAGCTTCAAGTCGTACCATCGTGCTGTGTCATGATCATCATTGCAAGTATAAGTATATTGCCAATATTTTTTTCACCGGGATCCTAAAATCTTGCATGTCTAAATGGGCTGCTTGACTCTTCTCAAAGCTATAGTTAGTTGTCTGACAGAACTCTGATTCTTTTTTTTTTTTTTTTTGAACTTCTGTTTTTATGACCAGTACTTGCACTGTTTTGTTTGCATACTGAAAGGCCTCTGGGCTTATGGTTAACAGATCCCCCACCCTTTTGCAGTTTTCTGTTTGAAAATCAAACCAAATAAAAAGACAAGCAGCTATTTGTAAATCTTAGGGGCTAATCCTGCAAAGTGCTCTCAGCTCTTCTAAAGGGTATTCTGAAAGGCTGCTCTTCGGAAAGAGTGCAGCGTTTACATGGACTTTTAAAGGGACGTTATTTCACTGTAGCTTATATCAGATATTGTTAGAGAATCACTGACAACGTTCTTAAGGACAAATTAAAGGTTTATTTACAACCTGTATGCTCAACTGGGTGAGTACCTCCTCTGGAGAGTGATTATTTGTCTGAATAAAATATATAATGGTACTAAACAGAAGACCTAGTTAATGATGTGAGAATTTTTGGCATATTTTTATAGTAATTATGTTTTTGTTCTTTACATATTTCTTTTCACAATTTAATCACTAGATAGTTGCAATGTGGATGGTACTAGTATATGGTGTCAAACCAAGTTATGGATTATACAATGTGTGGTAGTTTTTTTTGTTCATTTGTTTGTTTTTTAATGTGGATACCTGAGAATAATTTGTGTACAACATTATATAGTGGAGCAGCTTAGTGCCATCATAGATCCTGGCAGAGCTACATGTTTAGTAAAAGCAGGTTTGGAGTTGTGCTGCAATTATTACTGGCATTCAGCTGCATAGCCTTTAACGCTCTAAATACTGTAAGTACTTGAAACAAACCACACCCTTTTGTCAGTCTGAGACATTTTGGAACACATATAGTTGCTTTGTTGCCACTAGCAAAATATTACTTCACTCTGCTTTTTGATCAGTCTGTGTGCCCTTTTTGTTTAAAAAAAAAAAAATGGAACTATTTAAAAAGAATTTAAACTTGTAATATGTGAACCCATAAGAAGAAATAGCCTAAAAAATAAGTCAAAAGCAGATAAGAATCAATTGGATCAGTTTTACTAAAGTAATATGAGTTTTCACTATTCATTCAGACCCAAGGTTTTTAAACTCAACTAATGTTTAGTTTCTACAATGCTATTTGGACACCTAAATAAAAGTAGCCTGATTCAGAGGTGCTGAACACTGAAGTTTGGTAGCAATTGGCATCCTAATTAAAAGGGATCCTGGTTTTCTCTGTTTAAAAATCACAAATTCTCTGATAAAAATTAAAAATTCTCTGATTTAAACCCTCAAATCCATGTTTAAAATGAAATGGTACTATCTAGCTATCTACCAGGGCTGCTCGAGACACCATTGTTTTATTTTGCCATTTCAAAGGGACAGTGCTTTGTTGTATCATTTTATTCTGTTTTGAAGCACTGTCCCATTTCATTTCATTGAAGCTGTTTTGCTGTTTCAACTGGTTTCGACGTTTTGCCCATAAGCTATAATGGGGAATCATGAAAATACCTAAAACATTGTCATTTGTTGCTTGATTCAGATGCAGATTGCAGGGATGGTAGCCCCTTCTGAGGGCATGAAGTCTGCCAAGTTTTAAGGAGATAGGTCCAGAGGTTTCTCGGAACCTGCACCTCAAAGTCTTGAAAGAAAAATTTGTGACACTTACTGGCATCGGCAGACTCCTGTCATTCGGCACACAGATCTGGGAGATTACACACCTGGAGGGCTACAGGGCTGTACCAGACTCCTTCCGGGGGTGTGGGTCTCCAGATCTGTGCCTGATGGCAGGAGGCTGCAGCTGCTGCCTGGAACCAGCACTGGGTGCAGCCCGTGCCCAGCTCCATGGAGCTCAGCCCAGTCCTGGGAGGCAGGCAGAGCCAGTGTTACTCTCCAATCAGAGTGCAGCCCCGGCTCTGCCCGCCTCCTGCCACCAGGCTATGCTCTGATTGGCTTCACCAGCCCCATGGAATGCAGTCCGGTGGCGGGAGGTGGGCAGAGCTGGGGCTGCACTCCCCGCTGGGCTGTGGAGCTGCTCAGAGTGCAGTGCTGGCTCTCCCCTGCCTTCCACCACCGGGCTGCTTTGAAACTTGAAACATTTCAAAACTTTCAAAACATTTTGAGTGCCCTCATTTCGTTTCAAAGCTGTTTCGATGCTTTTTGTTTGGTTTCAATTTCACTGTTTCATGCTCAAAATGCATTGAAACAGCTTCAAAACAAAACACCCAGTGACATTTTGCACTGCCCTACTGTCTGTCTGTCTATCTATCTATTGAACACAGTATTTTATTGATATATTTACAATTTTTAAGCAATTTGGAAGCCTACTAGTGCCTCAATCACTATAAAAAAATTCTAAGTACTTATAAATTTGATTTTGGGTTTTTAATTATGGAATTTCAGAGCTCCCTCTGCCCCTTAGCTTGCTAGGATGCAAGTCCAGGCATCTTACTGCCAAGCCACAGCTCCCCCAGCCCTGTTGGTGCCCAACAGTCCCCTCACCCCTTCCAGCCCTGCCAGAGGGGGCCCCCAGCTTCCAGGACTACAGGGCTAGGGACCCAGGTCCACAGCCCCCTGTCTCCCACATCAGTGCCTGAGCCCCAGTTTCCATCCATGGAGCCTGGCTTCCCCTCCCACCTGGGTAGCATGTCCAGAGCAGAGCCTGTGGTGGGGCGGCCTAGGGCTCCCTGCCCTGCCCCTGGGGCCTGTGTTGCCCACTGGGAGGAACTTGGCAGGGCAGGGCTGGGTGGGGAAGCTCCTTGCCGCTGCAAGCTCTGTGCTGCCCTGGCAAAGTGCCCCCGTGCTCACCCGGCAGCAGCGGGTGGCACAACTTTGTGCCACCACCCCCTCTGCTGATGGGTGGGAAGGGGGCAATTTACCAAGGTGGTGTGATGCTTGTAGCAGCGAAGAGTTTTCCTGCTCGGCTGCTTTTTGCTCTGCCACACTAGGCTCCACCCATTGGGCTGAGTAGGCTCCAGGGGGAGGGCAGCCTGTCTCCACCCCATGCACAGATCTGGGGGTATGTGCCCCCCAGGGCCTCCCCAGAAGTGCAGACAAGCTGCTTGCGATTCCATTCTGCTCCCCAGCAGTGCCCTATGGCTGCAAATGCACCACCTTGGCTGGCCAGCAGCCCCAGCCCTGCCAAACTCCCTCCCAATGGAGGCCTCATTCCCCCCTCCCCTCTGCCAGACTTACCTGTGGGAGCTGCTCTCCAGGCTGCCTGGAGGCTATGTGCATGTATGAGCGCACACACGTACAGGGCATTTCTGCCTGCCTGATCTCCTTCGGCCCCCCCCTTCCACCTTTGCAGCTGGAACTCTTGCCAGCTGCAAAGAGCTCTTTGCACAAGTGGAAAATCCACATGTTTTTCCATTTAAATCTAAAGTCAGTGTTTTTCTCAGTTAAAAGAGAAAATCTGTGTTTTTTTTTCCAATTTTCCATGGGAAATGGAAAACTTGGCTCCCTTTTAAGTAAGAAAAGCCTCCTTATTCACAAAGGTCACTTAAATACATATTTAAATGGCACTGAAATCTGTAGGAATAGTGTAGTGTTTTCCTAATTCAAAGTTTTAATTACTTGAGGCCCATTTTTTCCACTGTTACTCATATTTAATAATGATTCTACTGGAGTAGTTATGTTAAATGTTGATATTGGTAGTAGAATCTGATCCTTAATTCTTGTTTGAAAGCTATTGGAAGTTCAGATAAGTGGAGAATAATAGTATTTAATTTTTGGATACCCAAGTTTAGGTTTTCTTATTGAAGAGTGTTAATTTCTATTGTTCCATACTTCTGTTGCAGAGTTGTTCTGATATTAAATATTTTCAATAACAGATAACAGAAATGTTGGCCTCTCCTCTGCGGTCCCTTTTTTCTTCATTCTGCTTTCAAAAACAAAGTGCGTATCTTATTCAGGGGCAGGCTGTATATGAGAAAATACAATAGTACAATAGTTGGTTTAATACAATGCTGAGCACAATGCTGCTCTAAGCTGGCTATACTGTGTTAGGTTTTGAAGCAGACCCCAGCCCCTGTACCAGAAATAGTGCTGCTGGCTAAATGTAGCCAGCTTAGTGTGGTACTGTGCATATATACTGGGCAACCAACATGGGTTCATCAGTGGAAGGTCCTGTTAGACCAACCAGGTGGCCTTTTACGATCAGATCACCAGATC
>NW_017728907.1:2757071-2779291 GCF_001723895.1 Crocodylus porosus | reverse complement strand
CAAGAGAAGTGGTGCAGGCTCCTACCCTGGGGGTGTTTAAGAGGAGGTTAGATGAACATCTTGCTGGGGTAATTTGACCCCAGTATTCTTTCCTGCCATGGCAGGGGTCGGACTAGATGATCTGCTCAGGTCCCTTCCAACCATACAAACTATGAAACTATATCACACTAAGCCATGTGCCTTAACAGTTCAAGAGGCAGTGTGCCTGGAGTTAATGTAGCATCTCTGTTAGTATTGCCTAGCAGGTTTAGTTCAGATTCCTGCAGAAAATTGGTGCAGTTAATATTTGAAAACAAGATGGTCTCTGGGTGAAATCCTGGCATCTCTTTTGCATATTTTAAATGGAAAGACCACTCATCAGTACTGTATCAGGTTGCACATGACCTTGAGAAACAAAAGATATTCTCAGGTGGACATCACTTGTAGGCGATGGATCAATTGTTGCAGATGTGCATTACAACAGTGCTGGTAGATCTTTTCAAGAACCCAGGAGCATAAATCTTTGAAAATCCTTGCACTACTGTGATATTTATGCTAAAAGAGGTAGCCAGGGTCGTAGTTACCAATTAAACTTTAATGTGCATACTCTAACAATTACAAAGCACTGAATCGAGTTTGTGCTTGATTAGCCTTGCTATGATATTGAAACCTGGGGCATAATTTTTAGAAAGGCAGCTATTTGCAATGTATCAGCAGCATTTTATGGTGCTGTCCAAATTTTGGGGAAGTCTGGTGTTACTAGCACAAGGGTGTCATACATATGGCCCAGGGACCAGTCCCAGTTTAGCCCAGTCATTTGGCCCATGTGGCTGCTAAAGGGGTTGGGAATTTTGGGATGGGGCCTGCTTTCAAAATCCATGGTATGGAGCCCCATTGGAGATGTGTATTGGCAGTGGTGGATGTGTGGCTGCTGCGTTAGCCTGTGTGGCTGCCTACTGCTGTTTGCTCTGCTACTGACACCATATCTGGATCCAGCCCCCAATGAACCCCACATTTGGAATTTGGTTCTTCCCTGCAAAACCTGTTCAGTAGCATGTTTCTGACTTGGGTGCCTCTGTTTTCAGAAAGAGGGATGTTTGTAACAGACTCATGATAACCAAGATCGACTTGTTCCAGATGTATTTTTGGGCTCCAAGGACCAGATTCTGCTCTTGGAAGGGATTTTAATCAATTCAAAGGTTGTGTGGGAGGTGCTGTGAACAAAATATGGCCTAAGGGACATAACAGTTAGAACAAAGCTATTACAATTCACTAGTTTAAAGCAGTTCTGCTTCTCCCTTTTTTTTTTTTTTTTTTAACAGAGCCCTTAATTTGATGGGTGTAGAGCCATCACTCAATGCCAGTTTCAGGATCCTATAAACACCTTTTCTTTTGAAAGGTTTATTTTGTTGAAAATGGCAGATTCCTTCAGATTTGAAGATACTTTTCATTTTATATGTTGCACAAGAGAAAAGGCAGCGTATGAGGAAGACAGCAGATGAGGAAGGGAAAAAGCTAGTAGTAAGTAGACAAGCCAGCAGAGAGACGATGTGCCCTGGAACTATACAATAGAAAGAGTGAGCAATGTGTTTTTTCTTCTCAGTTTTTTTCTATCTCTTTCTTTGACTTGTGACTTTGCTATGTGGGCTCATTTGGGATGACTTTCAGAGGTGTCTATCCACTATTTTTTACTAGATCCAGGCTTAAAAGAAACTTGTGGATTGCACTGCATACACTGGGTGTGTTTTGTTGTTTGCTGGTATGCCCATATCTATTAATAGTAGCCTACTCGATTTGCAGTTTTTCAGATTTCATGAAATCTGTGAAATCTGCAAAAGGAAAACCTTAACAAAAATAAAATGCTGGCTCCCAGTGGGAGCCAGTGGTCCTTGCTGCTGGGATGGAAAGGTGCTGGCTGGTGGGGTGGCATAAAGGGCAGCAAACAAGAGGGAGGCTGCCCCTTGTCCTGCCTTCTCCTGCTGGGGCCTTTCCACCAATCAATGCTGAGGGGTGGGGCTGCATGAAGGTCAGCCAGCAAGCAAGATTGTGGCTGCCCCCTTATGCATCCTCCCCATGGGGCCTCTGCACCAATCAGGACTGAGGGGTGGGGCCACTGCAAAATGACTGAAGAATTGGACTTTAATACTGCAGTCAACCCATGAAAACTGGTAAGTACATTCACGAGTTAGGTAGACTGTCATCTATAAAGGTATCAAGAATTTGGCCTAGTGCTTAAGTTTTCATTCGAACGCAATAGGTAGGGATCTACTGAATTTTTGATTTAGCAGTTTTCACAGAAGCCACAAAAAATGTGGTTTCTGCTATCATGAAAAATGACATTCCCCATAATTTTGAGTGGAATTGCAGGGAAAATATGTTACTAAAAATAAAATTCTGGCTCCCCAGTGGGAGTCAGTGGCCACTGTGGCCCAGCCTTGCAGCCTGACAGGTATGGGGGGAAGCCACTGGCATGAAGGGGAGCAGCCATGATGGTGGCCACCCCTCCACCCTTTGCTGCTGATTGGCTGAGAGGGCTGCCTTTTGTGCAGTGCTGCACTTCTCCACCAATAAGTGGCAGGGCAGTGGAGTTACTTGAAAGGCGGCCCTCTCCGCCAATCACCAGTGAGGAGTGCAGCCATACAAAAAGCAGCTCCCTCAGCCAGTCAGTGGTGAGAGGTGGAGTCACTGGGGCTCAAATCAGCAGCAGGGGGGCCTTGCCATGAAAATGCTGCTGGGCATTGTGAGTGGCCTGTGATTTCCCCCCTCCCCCCCCCCCCCACTGCATGCTGTAAGTAGATCCCTGACAACAGGCTAAATAAAATGTTTGCAAATGGGATTTAAGAAGTCCTTAAATCCCCTTGTGCAGCAGCAGACTTTGTCATGGGCACCTCTAGTGATAACTGTAACTGATAACATAAAATTGCTATGAACAGGTCTCCTGCAAGCCTTTTTGCATGTGTTTAAGGACCTAAATGATCTTATTTATTGTGACTGGCAACTGAACTAGCCACATGCATAATGTTAACCATGCACCTAAGAATCTGTATAGTTCAGGCCCTTTTTAGATGAGAGCGATGCAGTCTGTTGCAAATTCCACATGTGTAATGTCTGTTTTTAGTTAGCTAGTTTTCAATGGTATTTGTACAAACAGCATTGATCTTTTTGATATATGGACACAATAAATTGTAAGTTTGTTACCTGTCCCTTTTTGGTTTTGTATTTAAAGAGTCTAGTGTATTGGATTCACTATTTGGTGTGTTTAAATTAGTTTTACCCTAAACATCTATGCTAATATAAATATTGGGACTTTAATTTCTAAAACTGTAGAAACATATTTCATGTCACAAGGATAAACTTGGCAAAAATAGGCACACTAGCAGCCTCATACTTAAGATTCATTGCAGACAAACTCAAAATCTGATCTGTGAAAGAATGCTGCAGAACGTGTTCTGACTTCTAAAATAGCCAATTTTCTTTGCAAGCACGGATTAAGTCTTGGAAAACAACTTTAGTTTTGGATTGGGGGCAGAACTAAGATATCTGTGTCACAGTTTACTGCAAGAAAATCTAAAAAAAGAAAAAAAATCACTATAACATTTTAATTTATTTTTTCAAATTTTTTACAAAATAGTACATAAGTTATGATTTTTTTGCAAAGCTACTTTTCAGGTAAGAGCTCAGCTTGAAGTTCAGATGTTAGTTTTAGAGGATTCATGGCATCCCTGTTCAGTGTCTGACCTGAACGTATTCTGTATTAGCTATTCTTCAGTACTGAGTATACAGTGCAATAAAGGAAAGGATCTGACAGAAGGGAAGAGGTTATTGCTTGAAGAGCATGGGCCAGGGGTTATGCCGTGAGAAATAAGGTTGCAGGGATATGAGTAAGATGCAGTTGGATGTGGGCTACCACATTGCTTTATGCCAGGTGTGGACATATTATGGCCTGCAGACTGGATCCGGCCCAACTGATTGTATCTGGCCTGTGGCTACCCCCCACATGGAACTGAACCCTGCCCAAGGCAGCCCATGCCATGTTGCGGCCCACACCCAGCAACAGTACTGCCCTGGACTTGGCCAGCATGCACAACTCCCTTATGGGCCTGTTCCCGCCACTCTTGCAGCTGCTTGGGTACTGCTTGGTTCCCCCCCCACTGCCAGCAGCTCCTCCTCCTTCTGCCCCTGTTGCACTGCTCTGGGTAGCAGGTAGAGTGGAGATATGGTGGCAGGCAGGGGGAAAGCTGCAGCTAGGTAGCTCCTGCCCTAGTGCATGAAGTTCCAGCTTCTGGCTGCTTTCCACTCACTCTACCTGTGGGCGGCCAAGTGGGGTGGAAGGCAGCCTTGCTGGGAAGCGGTGCGTGCTGCCTGGGCAGGTCTGGGGCAGTACCATTGGCAGGCATGGAGCAGATGCAGGTGAGAGCATGGTATGGGCTGCCCCAGGTGGGAGTGAGTGGGGCTTGGCCCCAGATGGAGCACCACGGGGACAACTGCAGGCCAGATGTGGTGGTGGGGGGGGGAGGACAACACCTGCAGTGCCAAGCCCAGGTGAGCTCTGTGCACATGGCCCCTGCTAGGCTCACCATATTTACTGGTTCAAAATAGAGGACACCAGTCATGGGGGAGGTGTGAGGCAGGGGGAATATGATGGGGGGGGGCAATGACATGCTGGTCCTTGGCCGCTGCCCATTCTGTTGCCCCTCATTCCTGACCTATAGCCCCCTGGTGTTGCCAATGTGCTGCACACTCAACCCACAGTCACCCATTGCATCCCTCATGCCCCTTGCTCATGATATGCAGCACCCTGCCCTCCTCCTACCCCTGGAGGTACCCCTCATCCCCTACACATGGCTCCTGCCCTCCAGCCAAAAAAAGAGGACATGTCTGGGAAAACCTGAATGTATGGTAACCCTACCCCTGCCCAGCTCTCAGGACCTAGTGCATGGGTAGCAGCCCCCCCCCTCCGACGCACACACGTGCACACACCTTGCCCCCCACACAATATACAACAGTAAGACTTTATTTTGAGCTATTATGCAATTGCCTGTATATCCACTACTTAACCACCCCCCCCCATAAATCAGGACAGAAAATATTTTTTGCAATTAAATTAAAATATGTTGTAGTAGATGTTTGATTTTAATATATGATTGGATTTTTATCTGTAATTTATCAAAGAATTGTCCTCCTTTAGCTTTCCCTTCTAGTAAAGGTATTTGTTGAATCATGATGTTTCGGTCCTTTTGGACCATTTATTGCTATTGGATGGCCTAATAATAGGCTTGGTGGCAAAAAACCTCTACATATTTCTACTTAGCCTGTCTTTCTGCTTAGCTTCACTGATAAACATTTTATGACCTCCAGGTTTAAATATTAAAACTGCTTATAGATAGACATGAACCTGCATGCTGTACAAAAATATCAGCTGATATAAAACATAGGTCATTGTGTGTGCATTACAATCATGCTTCCCATAGAACAGAGTCAACTTAAATGTCCCTGTGGTGATATTCAATCATTCAAAATTACACCCAAGAATAAAAAGAATTATCCTTATACTTTGCATGGTATACTCATTGCTTGAATCTGAGCATGGTTTTCTGTGACCCCTATTTCCCATGCCTCAAACAAGTTGGCAAGGAAGGGTAAGGAGTTTGTGCAATTTTGGATTTCTCCATCTTATGCTGGCCCACACAGTTGAGCTGCTGTAGTAGGGTTTTAATGTTTTGCTTCTTTCAGTCAGCAATGACTTATAAGCCCTTCATTGTTTAGGGTTGCGTCTAACAGCACAATATATGTTGGCAAAAAAAAGTATGAAGTAGCCACATAGTAGGCTAGCAGGTAATATTGTCTTTAATTTTTTTTTCCAACACACGGAAATCCTAAGGGCCAGACTGATGTCTATTACATCCATATATAAATATAAGGTAATAAAACCAAAGCCTGGCATGCACATGGGTGCCAGAGGTCAGAATCTAACCCAGGAAGTCAGCACTTCTATTTGAAAAATGAATAGATCTTTCACTGTTATAATTTTCTGTGGATTGCTGTGCAAGAATCAATGCTGTAGAAATAAAAGGCATTTTTATGTTTTAAATTCTCTTAGTGCATTAGAGGAAGCCGTTAATACGGATACTACTTTGTGACTATCCAGGTCCTTTTAATAATGGATTGTTTACAATGAAAAGTTCCTACTATTTAGTGAAAATATTGTGTTTTGGTCAATTTGTGCTGTTAAAATACTGCACCAGAAGACTAGTACTAAAACACAGTGATGTTAATTAGATACAGAGTAAAAAAAACCAAAACAACCCACTGCAGAATGTAATTCGTATTTCAGACATACAATAAAGATCTGATATGAAACAAAATCCTACTGCTGAATAATACCAGTACTGAGAAAGAGAAACTAGAATAGCAAGCATCCTTAAGACACCATTCTTACTCTATAGTGAAAACAGAATAAAGTTAGGAAGCATGGAATGTGCTCTCAAGATTAAATGGCTGTTGTAGGAACTTGAAGGAATTCTTAAGCTTTTACTATTTTTGGAAGTGTAGACTGGATAATAATTAGCAGCTATGATAAAAAAAAAGCATACATTTGCATGTTTTCCCTAGAGACCTTTTTCATACTGTTCATTGAGTCTTAACTAGCTAAAGCTTCACTAAAACATTTCTCAGTAATGGAATAAACTATTAAATCTGAAAAAGCTTTGATTATATATGGTTAAGAAACATGCTGAATTTTGAATACTGCATTATTTAACTTCACTGTAATAATAGATCTATTGGCAAATCTAGCAATTAAAAATTCCTTCTTTCCAAATCCTAAAACGTAAGTGTTAATAAAAGAGCAAGGGTACAAACAATTATACCTAGTTTATATGTAGTCTATGGAGAGACATGTTTTAACTGCTTGAAAAAGAGAGGGGGGAACTGTGGCTTTGAAGTAAAAGGCATAAATGTAAGTATGATAAAATTGTTACATCTCCATAGTCCTTCATGGATATAAATAAGCTAAATCACTGTTACTTTAAACTTGAATGTAATAAGTTTAAAGTTGTAATGGTTCTGTTTCTTTTATATCGCTGTAGCAGCATGCAAAGCTAACAATTACATCATAACAGCATATACTCTTATCACTTTGTCACATATGTCTATATCCTTATGTGCTCATCAGATAAGTTTATAATTTGCTTAATTGCATAGCCCTGCATATTTCTATTCCCAATTTTTAAACCAGATATGGGTTATCTGATTAGTGGTTAAATACACAGGCTTATAACTCTACTCCACTGTCTATTTTGTAATGTAATTGTACTCCATTTAACTACAAGATTGGTGAAACTCACTAGATGCAGGCAATTTCAGGCTTCTAAAGCAATCTTGGGTTGTCTAGAACTTGTCAATTTCAAGGCTGCATTAGAGGCATAAGGTGCTTTGAGAAGCAAGGTAACCAGCCTTAATGAGGTCCTAAAAGCTTAGTGCAATCGGTTCATGTAGTTAATGAGTGGTGTTTTCTCTGGGCAAAGTGCATAGCTTCTTTTCAGTTCCCCAGAGTAAGCATTTATATGGAATAGACTGCTCTATATTTTGTATTTCAGTACAGCATAGGATATTATCCACTTAGTTATTTTAATGTGGAGGTGTGATTTTTTTTTCCCACGTCTCCCCACCCCCTTCACCCCATACTTCCTTAAAAGTTTTCTTGAAGTAAAGAGAAAGGGAAAAATGTTTCCAAATATCTAATTTTATTGTGGAGAAACTTGTCTACCATTTTGTTCCTTTCTTCTTTTGCCCCCATATTTAACCTTCATGCCTGATTTAATCTCATATTTTTTGTAGGCCAGAACTGTGGGATATGGTGAGTTGTTTCAAAGGTCATGAAAATGACTTGCTGTGAAGCAGACTGTAGCTTAAAAGGCAGACTGTAGCTTCATTTTCTTTTGTCCTGCAGTAGTTAAAGCTACTTGGCAAATGTCTAACATTTTTTGTTAGAAACTGATGATTCATAAGCTATTTGACAGAGAGAATTGAATTCAACAGATCTCATGTTTAGGACATTATTAAAAGTTTCAGAAGTGTCCAGACATCTATTTTTTAGCATTTTATGTGACTCAAGTGGCTTGAAGACATTTGAGTTAATACTTACTAAAAACAGGCTGTAAAATAGGATTTAATTAGAACAAAATGCTTCCATTTACCTATTTCAAAATATTTCTTCAGGTTATTGGTTTGCAGATTTTTTTTTTTTTAAGACAAACATTTTTGCCCTGATTCAGGACGGGGAAAAAGAATCTAAAATTGAAAAACAACAGACAAACCTAAGTGCCTTCATAAACAAGAATTGCTATGTTGCTCTTCAGAATTAGTGGATAAGACAAAGGACTAAGTAGGCCAGTCTTGAATTTCCAGCTGAATTTGCTGGTCATGGTAAATATAACAGTTCAGTATTTGGCACTAAGGATTTGTGTACATTGCGACTAGATGCATCCAGCGTGAGAGCTGATGTAGTATGGAGTGTTTGATAATGTAAAGCAGGGCTGTCCAACTTCTGAGTTGTTGGGGATTGCAAATTCTCCAGCCATGTACTGTGTGGGGTGCATACAGTTCTGCAAGGTGCACATAGCGCCACAGGACCCTCAGCCCCACCACAATATCCCTGATGCACTGTGTGCACACCCTGAGCCACATAGCCCTCCTTGCCCCTCAAGCCATGTGATGCCCCCTCTCCCCCACCCCACTGCATGTGGAGATGCAGCCCAAGCTCTCTGCCACATCCCACTGCACCACACCACTGCCTTTACACTGCATGGGGTCTTCAGGCTCCCTTGAGCTCTTCCTCAGCCTGACAGGCCATACCACTTCACTCTGCCTCCAAGTGTAGGAGCAGGCAGTAGGACCTTGGAAGCTGGAGGGGGGAGTGGGAACCCAGGGACTCCAGCTGTTGCTGCTGGAGAGCAAAGAGGAGAGTGACCCCTGGACTGGGGACTGCATGTTAACCCTTTGGGACCACATGTGGCTCATGGGCTGGCAGTTGGAACAAATATATGTACGTAAAGCAAATATAGCAGGCTTTACACTACAACGTTTTGCATTTCTGTTGTAGGTGAGGGGCATTGTGGAGAAAGGTAGAAGGCAAGAGGCAGAATACTTTGGGCTCTGGTGATCTTGGCCTTGCCCAGGGAGCTGTTCCTTCAAGTGTACTGTCAATGCTATGGTGAGAGCTGCTGTCTTCTGCCACATTGTTGTGCCATGTGGATGGGAAAAAAATGATCCAAGAACAGTTTGAGTAAATGGTATTACTGTTCTAATTTACTTCTTAGTGGTAGCACAAGCTGAATCCTCCAAATGGTTACATAGCTGTGGTGTATCATCTACATTATGGGCAGAGTCAGGATAGAAAGTGTCCCATCTCTGGCTTTCTAAACCCATCAAATTGCAGATACCTGCTTTTCTCCCCAGGGAACCCAAATAAATAGTGTACTGGGTGTATGTGGTGAACTGGGATTTAACCAGTTCCGTGACTTCTCATTTTGGGTATTTATTGCAATGTCATTATTGGTTTAATAGTCTAGTGCTTTTGTTGTAACATGAATGCTGAACAGAAATATTGACACTCCCCAAAACAGTGTATTAATCATCATCATAGCACAAGAATCAGCATGTCTAATGCTTCTCACCAAGATTTTTTTTCCACTAACGCATACGCAAAAGGCAAACTGAATTTTGTCTCCACATGCAGTATTTCAAACTGGGTTTTATGTCTTTCATTGGGCTTCTCTTATTTTAAATAAAAGCTATTTTACAAGTTGGGGTGGGTGGAAGTATTTTGAAGGTGTCCAGCACTTTGCATCTTAAACAGCAAGCTAGCAATAAGAGAAGAACATAGCCTTTAGCAAACAGCCTTTTCTTTTAATTAAACATCAGAAAGCCCAGATGCCAAAGGGTAAAACATATTTATTCTGTCAAACTCTTTCATCCTTCTCTGGTTGTATTGCAAGATTAGACTGCAGCTTGGTAATTTAGGCTGCTTTTTCGTCTTGGATGTACATTTCAGAATTACACCTGGATTTTGACCAACTAGTAGATTTGACTTCTACCTATAGAATACAGTAGTTAATGCATGTTCAATGTGTGATCATTTTTACTATATGTCAAGCTGCAGCATCTTTCCTTCATGTGTAAGAATAGTGTATTAACAGAGATCATTTTAAATGAAATGTGTCATTGACATAACTAGAAGGGAGTTGGCAAGCAGAAAAAAAGAAAGATTAAGATGGAAGAGACACAAATGGACATTTTGTATCAATTTTATGAAAACCATATAACTATTGCTGCCTGGCACTTGCATAGAAACAGCATAAAAATGCACATAAACAGATTAACAACGGCTCATAGTTGCTTTTATTTATAGTGTCATCAGCTGGCAAACCTAGTGGCATAACAGTTTACTGATGTGTATAGGGGTCTGTAAGTCTTGTGTTCATTTTGAAGAAGGAAAATCATATTTCCATATCTGATTGTAATCTGAAAAGTACTGTTTTACAAAGGAGACAATAAAGTGATATAAAAATCATCATGAGCTACTGAATGTTAACATTACTCAAAAGATTATGCTAATTAAAATGATTTAATTAAATGATCAGTACTTCAAAGTAATGCTCACATAAAGAATATAAGGAATGTGAAAGTCTCCAAGGGCTAAAATCATCGATCCCATGGGAAAATAAATATCAGCAAAGACTCATTGAGGAGAACTTTGCAAAACTGCAGCTATGTTTTGTCTTGGCTGGGGGAAGTTTTTGCAGCCTGGTCAGAGGGACATAGCCTTCAGACTGAAGTGCCTGAGAATTAGTTGGCAAATTGGAATGCTTCCCAATAGATATTCTGCCCTTATACTTCTCCTTGGGCTTTCCTCCAGCCTTGTTTGGCACAATAATGCTCCTGAACTAATTTCTACATGCAAAGTGAGTAGGTTTTGAGGGAAGCATGCCAAATAGCATAGCTACCTCGGGAAACGTAGGAGAGGATTAAAGCTACCTCCCAGGAGCCCGGACCAGGCAAGTTTTACTTATCACCCCAGATCCACAAAACTGGCAACCCAGGACATCCCATTGTCTCCGGTATTGGCACCGTCACAAAGGGAGTTTTTGGCCATGTTAACTCAGTCCTATTCACATATGCTACGGGAGCTGCCAGCTATTTGAAAGATGCCACAGATTTCCTAAAGAAACCAGCTTCCATTGACAAGCTTCCAACTAATACCATATTAGCTACCATGGATGTTATATCTCTGTGCAGCAAAATCCCCCATGAGGACAGATTACAAACCATTAAAGAACATTATCCTCAATGAAGACACTGCTTCTGTCTCTGTCACACTCCTATTTTGTCTTCACACACCACTGTCCCAGATTTGGGGGTTCCTTATACCTCCAAATGAATGGCACTGCCATGGGCATGCATATGGCTCCCCAGTATGCCAACATACTTATGACAGACCTTGAAATCTGCTTCCTTCACAGTCTGTCCTCTCATTTCTCTGGCATATCTAAGGTACATCGATGATGTAGAATCCCAGAAATTTCACCAGGACTTTAATAACTTTCCAGCTCTCTATCAAATTGACTCTGGAATAGTCAGCAAATTCATTTCTTGGACACTATTGTGAAAGTTTGTAATGGCCATCTTGCCAGCCACCAGAAATCAGCTGACCTCTACAGCTACCTCCCCACCAGTAACTCATCCTGAGCACACCACCAGTCCCAGCATCTACAGTCAAGCTGTATGTTAAAACCATATCTCCTGTGATCTCACTGACCTGGATGAACACTTTAAGGATCTGGAGCAGGGATTAGTGCAATTACAATATAATCCTAAAACAGTAGCCATTCAGATCAACAGAAGCAGATTCACACCCTGCACTGACCTGCTATGGTACGAACCAAGACGAGGACAACAGAATCCCTTCGACTCGCCTACAGTTCCTAGTTGGAACACTCCAGATACAGCATTAATAATCTCCAACCAGTCCTGGAAAATGATGACCCTCTTAAGGTAGCCATGGTGAACATACCTATCCTGGCTGACAGGCAGGGGCCCAGCCTCAAATCTTCTCTCTCCAGCAACAGACTACCTAACCCCCCCTTCTCAAAGGCACTGGACCTTGCTTCAGACCAGCTGTTTCCTCTCATCAATAGAGACAACATAATCACTGGTCCAAATAACACAGATTATAATGTCCTATATGACATCACCTACTTACAGTGCCCCTCTGATGCCTTCATTGAACAGATGGGTGATCCCTATGCAAAGGAATGAATGAACACCAATCTGATATCAATACCAGAAAAGGCCAACAAGCCTGTGGCAGAACAGTCTAACCTCACTGGACACTCCATCATTGATCTCAAAGTGGCTATTCTTAGACAACAAAACCTTGAAAATGAACAGGAAATTGCAGGAAAAAAAAATCCTCCCTCCACAGACTGGATTGTGTTAAGTCTGCTCTAAACAGGGACTGCACATTCTTATCCCATTACCTGGATTAGCTTTTATAATCCTGTGTCCCTCAATGGGTTAACTGCTTTTGTTTTTCTCTCTCCTACCCACTCGGCCTCTCTCAGTAGTGCCTCCTTTCTCTTCCCCTTCCATGCCCTTTGCATTCTAATCACTGCTTTCTATTTGACAGCTCCGCTTCCTGCAGTTGTTTCACAGCATCTGATGAAGTAAGCCCTCTGCTTACGAAAGATTTTACTATACACCTCTGACTTAGTTAGTCTATAAAGGTGCAAATCTACCTTGCCTTTTAAATGATGTTATTTAGAAGGTAAGGTAGATTTGCACTTTTATAGACTAACTAAATCAGAGATGTATAGTAAAAGCTTACCAGGGTAGGGGAGGCAAACATTCACCGACCTCTGGGTTCCTAACTAGTTGATGTTTGCCCTAAAGGGCTTTTGTAGGCAAGAGGGAGAATATTGTCAAAGCACAAGTGGTTTTAGAACTTTTCTAGCAGGTTCCCATCTCATTTTCCTTTAGACAGTGAAACAAAGAAATAATCAGAGTTGACATTGGGGTCATTATTTCTCATGAAATTGAGTAGGTGGGGTTGGAGCAGAAGCAATGGAAGTAATTCAGGTTGGACTGCTAACCCTTCTTAAAAAGGGCCTATTGTGTATATGTGGTTGTCCATCTGTGAAAGGCAGCTAATGCTTATTTTTAATTGGTGAGCTTCAAAAGTCCATTCCATTTAAGAGAAATTACTAGTTCTGCCAGCTTTCCTCATTTTAAGTATGAAGAATAGCTGTAAAAATAGAATGAACTTGGTAAGGCCACCTGCTATATCTCTCTCTTAGAGTTAGGGTAAAAAGGGCTAATTATTACTTGTGTGGTTTCTTTGCTTCTCATGTTTCTACTCAAACAAGCCATTTATCTATTTTAAGAAAGGTTTTTATTGTCCATCACAGGTATGTTAGTGCATGTTGCATTTACTTTACTGCTCTTCTTGGTAGATGGAAACAGGAGTACTGTGAAGTGAGGCCTGGTTGTCATTGAATGAGAAGGATATGGTAGACTATAACAGAATTACAGTTAACTAAGCCCTTTCCATGGCATATTATGTTATAGGTATGACCAGGATGTGGGTAGTTAGGGCTTGACACTGGTCATGAGCCAGAGAATTAGGGGCCAGAACCCAAACTATACACTAGACATGGATTTAGGCAGGAGCCAAAGATTAGAGAAGCACCTAAATTGTGTGTTGAATAGTTTCAGAACCCTGAAAAAGCTGCTTATATTCCCACAAAAAACTGGGACTAGCTGAGGGTAATTGGGCTGCTGGCAGGCAGGTCCACTCCACAGTAGTCAGGGTCAACTGGAGCTAATTGGCCTGTGCCATTCCTTCCCCCCTCCCTCCCCCCCTTTCTCCCTCCTGCCCAAATCCTCTCATTTTTGTTACTGAATGAAGGAAACAAATTGTAATGCAACTGCTGGAAAATGTAAACTGAAGTGGGCACAGTCTCTTGGCTATTTTAGAGTCTATTGAAAAGGAGATTCAATAGACTCTTCAACAGTGCTCTCCAGTCAGGTTATGGTGTCCATGTAACAGGAAGTAATATCACAGTTGTTAAGTTCTGGGAAAAAATGCCTCACTTTTATTACCTAGCCTTGCTCTTCTCCTCATTTTGTTTTGCTTTTATTTTTCAACTTTTAGTTCCAGGGTGCATTTAGCTTTTCTATGTTTTCATTCTTTTAATATGCCAGGGAACATTTTTTTTCTGCATAGTTTTCTATGTTATTCCCCCTTTCTGTAAGTTCCCCTCCGCTACTTCATTTTCTTTTTCTTAACATTGTTTTCTCTTAGTTTTTTTCCCTCAGTCTACTCGCATCTATATAATCTAGCCATACATCCTATTATCCCCCTTCTCTTGCATCTTCTTCTTTGGTAGAAAGGTAACTAACAGGCCAAAAACAGCAAAGGCTGATATAGAAGTTAGAAGGGACTCGGCTGAAGAAGGAAATCCAAGGTGACAAAGGCTATGGTCCTACCAACATTTTGTCCATGGACCTCTTTTTAAGAAGCTGTGTCTTTCATACCGATGTTGGGCTAGTAGCTGTCTTATTGCCTGTAGAAGCATTCAAAATTCATTAGGATGTAAAAAGTTATATTAGCTTTAAAATATTTTAAGTGATAGATTTATACATCTTCGCTTCTCTTCATTTGCTATCTGTTTTTTGAACCTTCAGGATTTCACAGTTTAAAGTTTTTCTTCACAACTACAAAGGTTGTTCTCTCTCTTCTGCTCTGTTCCCCTTTCAGATCTGAGCCTGGAACAAAGGTATCTTCACTTCTATTCTCTTACTCAGGCTCAATTTTTGGTGAATTCTCTACCGCTAATTGCATCAATTTCTACCTGCACTGTTGAATCCAGAGCTTTTCCAAGCAGCAGCAGAATGAAATTCATCCAGCACTTGTTTCAGTATAATCACTGATTTGAATGGCTCCATCAGATACTATTTAATCCTTTTATCCCTTTGTTGCAGTACTTCTAGGTAAAAGCTGTGACACATTTATAGGGAGGTGTAAGAAAGTGAGTACTGTCATTGTCTTTGCTGTTTTTAATAGTTTTTTTCATGATTGTACTTTTTGCAAGCACTGAGTTCCTTTAAACATTTTCCTTTAATCTTTAACATGTAGCATTGAATTAAATAGTAACTATATTATCTGAGTCAGTGAGTTCCCAGCCCTTTTTCACTAATCATTTAAGTTATTTTTTAACCAGCCCATGGAAGTCATGGGGGAGGGAACATTTGGCATTGCTACACTTTTAGTTCAGATGGTAAACCAGCATGTTTAATGGTGCTTTTGGATTGCTTTCCTAATTGAGTATGACAGCAACAAATTGTGTGAAGTATGATATATCAACAAAGGCTGTGTGGATGGATCACGGCATTCCTTCCAGAGCAACATCTTGATCCATGCCAGGGAGATTTTACTTGAAAAAGTACTGATCATTACAGTATGATTTATGATTGTAGTGAAACAGTCCCCTTGGATTCCTTCCACACTATCTAACCTTTCCATAATTTTAATGTTTTTGCTCTGTAAGACTGGGTTGCTTTAGCATAACATTTTAGAGAGAAATTCATGGTTAAGGAAGGAGAAACAGAGTAGAAAGACTAAAAAGGAAAATAAAATCCAATGTAGCAATTGTTTAAATCTACTTCTGTGCACTGCATATTGCATTTATTTCCTGTCTGCTTCAGATAGAATTGATTTTCAATTTATAAAGCCTTATGTGGTCAAAGTCTCCAAAGACCCACCCATGATTAAGTTGGGTGCCCCTGCTTACAGTTCTCTAGGTTAGAACTTGGGACTATTAGAAAGGAGAAATATTCAAGGTAGAAAGTCCTTGCCTCCAGAGAGAACTTCTTTTGTTGATCTTCTGTTATCAGTATGTTGACCTGCAAGATATAGTTGGGTAAACTGGAGCAAACATCAGCATTTGCTTGTGGACATTAATTTGATAAGTTTAGTTTGGAAACAAGAAGAAAGGTTCTAAGTATCAGAGGAGTCAGGTTCTATAATAGCCTATAATAAATAGTTCTATAATAAATGGGTATATGGCATTGTTGCATGTAACGGCAGATGACTGGACTTCATGATTCGGGAAGCCCCTCTAGTCTTCTGTACTATGACAAATATCAAAGTCTCTATTGTATTGTCTTTAATTATTGAGTGGTTGTTGTGAATTTATTGTATAAAAGTCTATATAATTTATTTGGCATATTTGCTGTTCATTAGGAGTTTATTCAAAGTGCCTGGAGACTAAGCAATGGGGACATTTATGTATGTGCAAAATATTTCAAACTGTTTAAGTTTTATCAAAACTTAAATGTAGCCAAATACCATTTTCCAGTTGGATTAAAAAAAGTTTACAGATTTTTACTACATGCTTTAGAAATTGAGATGCTTGTAGAGGTCCTGGTAACCTTAATGGATCAGAATAAGCCTTCGTTCAGTGAGCTTTAGTTAAAGTGCCCCCACTGCTATTTTTCAGCGTGGGGATGCTGATACATGTGATGCTCTGGGCACTTTAATTAGTGTGCCTCAGAGCTGCACTAATTAAAGTGCCCCCGCCCCCTGCCAGCCTCCCAGAGCATGTCTATAAATGCCCCCTGGCTATAACACAAACTAGCTCCACACTGGGTTCAGACCTAAGCCCTAGCCCACAGGCTGTGCAGCAGGCTTCCTCTTACTCTGGGCTGTATTCCCTTGTAAACCATCAGCACCTTGCTAGCAGTTCCCCAGGCAGCTCTGCTGTCAGTCAAGCTCTCTGTTTCAGCTGGCAAGTCAGGAGCTTTTTCCTCTACAGCTTCCAGGGCCAGACTGCCCTCCTCTGGCTCAGACCCAGGCTTATATTTCTCCCAGGCCCTGCCCCTTTCTGGTCAGGTGACTCCAAAGGATTGGCTGCAGGTGCCCTCTGTTTAAGCTCATTGTCTGGTCTCCACGGCAGCCCACTTGCAGTGGTGCTTTATCTCCCCTGCAGGGCTCCAGCCTCCATTCCTACTGCAAAGCAACTAGCACTGCAGTAGGTTTCCTACTGCTTATTCAGGCATCACCCTATTGTGCTGCTGCAGAGCAACTAGCTCTGCATTGAGCATTTGCAATTCCTGTTTCTCCTTCAGCTTTCTCGCTCAGTCTCTCCCCACCTGGGGCCCTTTCTCCCTTAAAGTTGCAGAGAGTCCCAGGCTTTCTATTACAGTGTGTAAGACTGTTAGATCAGATTATATTTACCATGTGGATAGTCTAATATTGAAAATGTGTGGTTTAAAAATTTCACTGCGCATCTATACATGAGTATTTCATATGCACAATATAGAGAGGGAAGTAGCCATACTGCAGAGTCTCTGAAAAACAGGGGCCAGTACTATGATACGTAATGTGATGTATATATAAAGATGATGTGTACTATTTCACTTAGATTTCCCTGGGAAGTGTGTGCTGGCCTGTAAAACTTACATTTCTAGTGTAAATTTATGGCACAAATCAACTGCAGCAAGTGTGCTTTGAATAGGGATGAGAAACTGTAATTAAATTGAAATAAAACTAATAAATTTTCAGTGGCTTTGTGACTATAATTGTTGATGCTCTCCAGTGAAAATAAGGTTTTGCTTGATTCCATTTTATTTTTCACACAAAAGCTCATTATTAAAATCTGTACAAAAGCAGACATTCGTAGGCACGTTTCTTTCAGAGTGTGTTTCAACCAAAGCAACAGTACTTTTTCACTGCTTCGTATAACAACTTAATTTAAAGCCGTGCTGCTTGCAATGCATGGTTAAAAAGACTTCCAGGCAAAATTCATCTAGATCAGAGTGAGTGGCCTTGTGTGTCAGGCAAGAGCTTATTATCTAGGTGGTCATGGATGTGCATAGTAAAATTTGGATAAGGGCCACAGTAAAAAAGTATTTTGAAGAGGTATAACATAATCCACAAGAGAAGTAAGAAACATTACTGAAAAGACAAGTGCACAAATGAGACCACTTTTGTCATTTAGAATGCTTTAGAATCCTATGAATATTTGCTGGAATCTTGCTGGCTTTCCAATATTTCATCTTTGACTCTTCTTTTACTTCTCATCTTATGTCGCTGTAACTGTTCAAAATACATGTAGCCATGTATATGTAAATGTCTCTGCAAGTGAGATAAATTGAACTCCAAATCTTTTATTGTAAAGGCAAGTGCTATCGTCAAACATTGACCAGAAAAAGTATTGAAAATTAATGTAATCCTGGGTTTTTTAGTGTGCTGTATATGAAACCACAATAAATACGTCTTCAGTAATACAGGAACAGAGGACTGCAAAGGGCCTGGCAGGCCATCAAGTTCAGCCCCTGGCTTTACAGGCATCTCTGGGCATTTATGCACATGCTTCGGGCAGTGCACTTAAAAATGGTGGCAGGGTTGCTTTCACTAGTGTTCATTCAGCAAGCTTTAGTTAAAGCACCCCCACCACCATTTTTAAATATGGGGACATTGATATACCAGACGCTCGAGTCTGCTGGAGCGCGGTAATTACCGTGCTGCAACAGACTTGATTAATCGAGCCTGCCCTGACATGCTGTAATTACAGTGTATCGGAGCAGCCTTGCTGCTTGTGTATAGGGGCCCATTGTGTCCAAAGGGTACATTCTGTCCTCACTCACATGCCAAAGCCACAAAGCTCCTCATGGGTAGAAAAAGAGAGTTAAATGTTTAAATCCTAATTAAAAGGAAAACTAATGAGATCATAAGTACCATAACACTTTATTTTTAAGGATCCTATTAACCTCTCTCCCCTTAAAATTTAAAATTAATTGTATACATAGTACTGCCAACATCTTTCTTAATTTCCTATTTGTGCTAAATTGACATGTCGGAAAACAGGACGTTGTCCTAATGTCAGGCTTTTTTAGTATATTTCCAGGTATGTGATTCTTGCCAATATTATTATTTATTGGTAGGATATTTTGTTACCCTAGAGTCCTACCAACTTCTCCCTCTGCTGCCTGGCCCTTGTGCCTGCCCCCCCACCATGCCTGCCCCTACCCCTCTGTCCCTCTCACCTGTTAATTTGCCCCCACCTGCTGCACCCCTCTGTGCACTTACCTTTTGGACAGCACCTCTGGCTCTGGGGCAGTCAGCAATGGCAGCAGCCCCAACCCTGGCCAGCTCCAGCCTGGCCAGGGAGAAGCAATGTTGACAGCTCTGGAGATGGCTGTGTTTGGGCTGGGGTTGAAGGGAAGATTTCCCCAGAGCTGCACACCACAGTTCACCCCCATGTTCCCTCCCTTGCAAACAGAATGTACATGCAGGCAAAGTCCTTTTTAATGTTTGCTTAGTAACACTTATTGGGCCTCTGTTGCTAACTCTTCCATTGCTCAAAATCTACAGATCTGATCACACCCACATAGCTTATCCTTTTCTTTGCATTGTATATAGCCAATGTAAGTTGTTAGCTCCTAAGTTCCTGTTTAAACAAATGTGTTTTGTAGAGTGCAACATCAACCATTGGCAATATATTGAAAAAAGTTGCATTCAGCATCTGTTCTTCATCCATTAATGCCATTTTTTGTTTTCCATAATATAGCACCTTAATAAACCACACTTTTTAGTTAATGAACCAAAAGTTCTAGTTTCTTCAGTGCTTACCCAAGATTTAACAGCAGAGCTTTTTAGTGGAGGCTTATTTCTAAGGCATCATTAGTTTTAAAAACTATGTCATACATACTAGTGTTTTATAAGGTGATATTAAAATGTCACTGAAGTTGTCAAAGTAAATGAACGAAGTGCTTTTTGTGGCATTATTCCTTTTTCATCACATGTTCCCATATTTATTTATTCCCTACCCTCACTAATTCCCAAAGTGTTAGTTCAAAATACTAAGATTCTTTAACTTTCGAAAACTGTTGCTCAATCAGATAGACACACTTTAAATAAGAGCTAGTTGCTCGAGTAACATTTTGAAATGACAAATGCCCCAGCTACAATGACATTATTTTTAATATGTGCCTCTTGGAAATGCCACAGAAGAGAAATCAAAGCCTGTTTTTGAAGAAAATCATTTTTTTCTTAATCTCTCACAATGTTGTGCTCATCCCCACTGAATGCAATTGAAATTATTACCACAGCTCTGTAAGAGGCCTGCATGTTTTCAAGCTTTTCTTCCTTCTTCCCCTAAAGCAGTTCAGGATGTATTGCTCATTTTGTTTTGTTTGTTTTAAGTAGAAAACAAAATACAAACAAAGAAGAAGAAAAACCCAAATATATATTTCTGAATGCTGAGGAGAGGAATGTAACACAAATTGCATTCATTAAATGAGTTTTTGATTGTTTATAACTTCTGTTTTTCTCTCTATCATCTATGTTTTTCTATATCAGCCATTTTTGCCGTTAGTACCCAGGCTGTCTAACCCATATTCTCAAAACTAGTGAGTTAGTGTTTAGATCCTATTGGCTAGATTTTACAAAAGCATTTGCCAAATATAATTGGGCCCATTTCATTAATATGTATATGTGGTAATTCTTGGATGATCAAGGCTTGAGAATGTAATCCATGCAGTTACATGCCAATATACAGATGGCAGAAAATATAAACACTCATTTAAAAAAAAAAAAAAAACAACAAAAAACCAAAAACTGTCTACATTACTTAACTTGTGATTCTGGCTCTTTGTCTCTTAAAACAATTACTGAAACAGTTTGCTGTGGAAGCAGAAATAAATTGGGAAAGTGCACTTTATATGTCAATAGATTCTTCTTGCAGCATAATCATTTACTCATTTTTAAATTGTTTAGCTACATCTTAACATTTTCCCCGCTGACTGACTTACTAGTATCTTCCAAGTTTCTTCTATCTGTGTATAGAAAGAAATCTAAAGACACCTGTACACGTGCCTGACACCTGCTCTGATGTGTTCTAATTAGATGCATTGGAGCAGACTTGATTAATTCCAATTCAAATGCTCCAGCAACCTCAGCATCACATAAATTCAGTGTACCCACGCTGCAAAATGGTGCGTGTGGGGGGGCACTTTAACTACAGATGAAGTGCCCCCACCACCCTTGTGAAGCACGGGATGCGGACTACACAAGACACTGGGCATTTTAATTAGCGCAGCTCTTGAGAGCCGCTCTAATAAAAAAAAACAAACCCATCTGCATTCTGGAGCATGTGTAAAGACACTCTCTATCAACTGAAAGGATAGCTCCTATTAGAGATGTGATCAGATCCACACTGAAGGGTGCCTGACCAAGATGGCCATATAAAGTGGTAACGGTTCCAGTTTTTTTCTGTAATACAGTCCCAACTGACTTTTATGCTTCAGTTTTAACACTGACTGTTCCTGGGTGCTACTGTTAAAATGCAGGTACAAAGTTGTGAGCGTCTGGATTTCTAGAGCTACATTTCTCAGCATGACAAATGTCTGTGTTCCGCAATTATGCAAAATATAAATAAATAAATATTTGCATTATGTTTCTATTGTAAATTTTACAGTTTTAATTTGGATATTAAATTTCCTTGGCTAAAATTGCTACAGGTTTTGAGAAATAAGACACTTGTCTCATCTGTAGGCACAGGTAGATCTAGGATTTTGGAAAGGGGAGTGCAGATGGTGTGGTGTATCATCTCCAGGGATCCTGGTTTTCCTTGACAAAAAAATTGCAATTTCTCTGATAACCACCCCCAAATCCATAATTAAAATGAAAGCCCCTGCCACCCACCCTGGTCCTGCGGGTGCCCCTTCCTATCCCCATAGTCCCTCCCATCAGTCCTGCTAGTGTCCACCTCCCGTCCACTTCCCTGCTATAGGCTCAGGTGAGAAGAGGGGCTGCTCCCTGCCATGGTGTGCACTCCCAGGGGGCAGGGGGGCCTGTGACCCCTACATCTGTGCATGGGGGTGGGGCCTGCCCACTGTGGGCTCCTGCCCTGCTGCCCTCTCCTTGCACCTCCACAACCTGGTACGTGTGACCTGGCACTGCAAAGAACAGCGGAGCTGTGCAGGAAGCTGCCTGCCCCTGTAATCTCTGCACTGCCCTGGTGAAGTGTCCCCCACCTGCACAGCTGCAGTGGGGGCAGCAGCACAGGATGGTGCACAGGGGATGCAGGCAGCAGGAAGTACGCAGTGGCAAGCAGCTTTCTGCACAGCTCCGCTGTTCCCTGCAGTGCTGGGTTGCACACACTGGGATGCGGAGGCCT
>NW_017728907.1:2679165-2756676 GCF_001723895.1 Crocodylus porosus | reverse complement strand
CCCCCCACATGGATTTACCTGCAGGAGCTGCTCTCCAGGCTGCCTGCCAGCCATGTGCATGTATGTGCACATGGTGCCTCCTCCCACTCGCCTTAGCCCCTTGCTGGCTGGAACTCTGCCAGCCTGCAGAGGGCTCATTGCAAAACTGTAAAATCCATGGGTTTCTCCAGTAAAATGAGAAATTCGTATTTGCCCTGGTAAAAGGTAAAATCCACGGCTTACTCCATTTTTCCGTGGGAAACAGAAAACCCGGATTTCTGGTCATCTCATATAACAGAACGCCTCTTTTTCTTCAGTTAAAGAGAAACTAGAAGTCTTATAAATGTAATAGGAGCCTAGCACTATATTATTCAGTTTAAGATCAATGCAAAACCAAATGTAACTTTATTGAATTGTACACTAATTGTTAGAGTATATAAAGCTTAAAAAAATGCAACAAACTAGGCAAAGATAGTTGAAATAAATGATTTTATTAGTCCTTCAACCATAGCTAAACATGCATCTCTTATTTAGATTTGTGAAACAAAATCTAACATGCTTGAACATCTTGAGAGTGTATCCAATGCTTTACTGTCATTTGTTTCCATGTGAGTTACTATTTACCTGAGTTAATATTACCACATCTGAGTTAAGGTTTTTAGCTAGAGCTAACAGTCTGCAGGGCTGTGAAACAGAAGAGAGACATTGCCAGGAATGTCTAACAAAGCTGAAATGTAGAAGAAGGACTAGCTTGATTAGGGGAGCATCAAGACCATTAAGAAGGAGAGAGGGTCACTAAAACTTGTGGAGTGAAGAGAGATTACCAGGAATCAGGTAGATTATAATGAGCCATAAAGTCAATTGACTTCTTCAGCACTGCCTGAATAGATATGCCACTGCCCCTCATGGGTAGTTTGTTTTAAAGTTTGGGTGGAGTAGGAATCAAAGTGGGGTGCAACTGCGCCTCCCTGGATCTGTTCCCCTCTGTAAGATACTGAGTTGAGCATAAGGTCAACCCTGTCTTGGCCATGCTACAGGAACAGCATCCCAGGACTTCTAAGTCTCTGAATCAGGCAAGAATTCCCACCCTCTCCCATCTCCTCTCAGCACTCTCTCTCTCTCTCTTCTCCTTTGTGCTTGGTGGCACATTCCCTCCTCTCCCATTCCTCACTTCCTCTGTCAGCCACTTGCACTGTGCCCAGCTGACTCAGAGGTGTGGGAGCTCCAGAGCCACTCATGCTCAGCTCCAGCTGGGCTGTGGAGGGAGCTGCACTTGGCTGGGGACAACGGCAGTGGGAGGGTTCCCTCTCTCATCCACGTCCCCTTGGGTGTTCCTCACCAGCCTGACAGCAGGCGCAGGGAGTGGGAACCCATCTGCTGCTGTTGTCCCCAGCTGAGCCCTATTCCCTGTGCAGCCACTCCCTGTAGCCCCAGCTGGGCAGGAGTTGGGCAGGTGTGGCTGGGATAGCAGCAACAGGAGTAGATCTCCCTGGCCCCTTCCTGCATCTGGAGCTGTAAGTAGAGAGAGTGGATGGGGGGAATGGGAAGGAAAAGGAAGTGTGTTGCAAGCACAGAGGAAAAGGGAAGCTAAGAGCTGGGTAGAGGAGATCCTTACCTGATTCAGGGACTTATTAAAAAAAAAGTTCCCCATTGCTGCTCCCATGGTGTAGTCTGCCCATTCCAGGAGGGAGGCTGGGAGTGTAGCACTGGTCACTGCTACAAGCCTAGTGGTGGAAGGCCGGGACTAATGGGGCTTAGCACCCCCAAACTAATTTCATGGCAGCTGGTGGCAGCAGTAACATCACAGTGCTGCCATCCTGCAGCACCACTGCTATGCCCTGCTGCCACAGCACCATGCCCAGTGCCCCCGCCGCCATTGCATATAGCACCAGCATGCACTGGCCCCACAATGGCCCTGTGGGAGGGAGGGGCAGGGGTCAGCCCCTCAAATAATATTTTCTTCCACTGCTTATGGTCAGTAGACATTGGGTCTTTAGATCAAGCCGCAGATATTTGATGACTTGGAGTGCCTGTACATGAGCAGGGAAGCTGCTCTGATGTGCTGTAATTGTAATTCCAGCATGTTGGAACAGACTCAGTTAACCGAGTCTGCTGGAGCATGACAATTACCATGCTGCAGCAGCCTCCTGCATCTCATGCTTTAGCGTCCCTGCATTTCAAAATGGCATTTTACAAGCTTTACATAAAGCGCCCTGGACACCATTTTGAAGCATGTAGGCGCTGATGCACAACATACATCAGGAACTTTATTAGAGCGGCTCTAATTAAAGCTCCCCCTGCCCCCACACACACACATGCACACACTCCTGGAGCATGTGTATAAATGCCCTTAGAAACAGACTCAAGCTATAGACTATTATGAGATGGACATTTTCAACAGAGTCGGACTTATGATTTTCAAGATTCATGTTAGCTTTTACTGAACTTTTCAGTACAAACAGTGCTCATTTTACGTAGTCCTGGAAATAGCAGATAATATATCTGTAAATTTGCTGATATGGCCCATTTTTCCTATATGTTATTTCATTATCCTGCATGATAAAATTATCTGTACCTAAGGCCTAAATTAGCAGTTCCCAACCTTTTTTTGCCGTAACTTGCTGCTGGGAGCAGAGCGTGGTGGCAGTGGCCTGGGGGTGGGAGAGCTCCCGGCATTAGGTGCAGTTTGTCTTTGGTGTATGGTGCCACTGGAATTGCCCCCCCCGCGACCTTCATTTGGGTCACGACCCGAGGTTGAGAACCACTGGCCTGAATCAAGATTTTGAGTGTTTCACAATAACAGGGTCTAATGTCTATTCTGAAAGATGAGATGGATTATAACTCTGCAAGCATTTTATCTGTTCTACATAGGAACAGTGTTGCTATATTTTATTCTCTCACAAGCATCTTTAATTGAAGCTAGGGGACTTTCAGTGGTGTTTGTAGCTAGAGGGATTTTTTAAGGCACAAATATACACATCATTTTAAGTGCCCATGATTCCAAATACAGTTGGTATCCTTGCATAATTTTAATAATATCAGACAGTATGGAATATATTTGCCTTCCAGAAGTACTTGTAACTTGCTATTAGCAAATCAATATTATATGACATAGGAAAAGTTAAGCAGTTTTTTGTATTATCTGTCCCTTTCCCACCATTTATTTCCAGCCTTTTCTTCCATGAATATTTGTGATATATAGGTAGGCTTGGCAGAATTTGATTTTTTTTTTTTAAAATAATTTTGATGGCTAACATCAATGTTTACTTTTAAGCATTTATTTTGATTTATCAATTTAAGTTAAATTAATAACCAAAAAATCTTCTGCCCCCATGGTGGCAAAAAAGGAACAAAAAGGCCAAGAAAACACCAAATCCTTTCTAACTAGAGTCTTTCTCCCCATGTACCAGTGCCACCAACAGGCTGCTTTGCCTCTTTTTCCCTGGTTCTCTGTAGCTGAGTTGTCCCACTCAGGCATCAGGCCACTGCTTCACACACCTTCCTCCAAGGCCTCTGCTTTTGGTCCAGTTTGAATATTCCTTCCCATCTCCCTCCCTCTACCCTCTAGGTAGGGGTTTAAGTAGCCTGTTAACTCCCTCCAATCTACTTCCCAGCTCCTATGAACAAGTAGGTAATTGCTTAATTGACAAGTCATTAGGCTGCCTGCCCTTTTCTTCTTTAAAGAGACCAGCCCTCTATACTTTAGCCTGCAACTTCCTTCTGCTCTTCCCCTCTCTTTTCAATTATTAATCATGGAAATATTTTTTTGTCAGTCTATGAGTGTGAGATGAAATGGACATTTGTTGATGTTTACCAATAAAACTTGTAATGTACTCTATTTTATGTTTATGGGCCCTCGGACCAAAAAAAGGCTATGCCTTGACTCAGAATATACGCTTACCTAAATTTAATGAAAGTAATGCTCATTAATTACAGGAAAAGTTTGTCATGAGATTTTTGCATTCTCTAAAGGCTTGTTACTTTGTTTCTTAGAATGCTTATCCTAACACTGCTAAAATATAGAGGACCCAGTGAGTTCAAAGTTGCTTTAGGACAGGTGTATTGAGTATGACCCATGGAGCCATTTCATTCTGCCCGTGAGGTTCCTGGGTGGGGGCAGGAATCGGGGGGCAAGACGAGTGTGGGTGAGGCCCACTACCTAATTTCAGGGTTTGGAGTCCATTTAGGGACCTGTATTAGTGGCCGTAGGGTGAGCAGTTGCTGAATTAACCTCTGTGGGTCCTTGAGCTGACACAGGCTCAGGCATAGAAGGCATTTAACACCATCACTGTTTGTCCTTTTGTTGTATGATGGGGCTGGATTCAGTCTTCAGGAAGCCCCATAGGGCAGATGCAACCTGGGGAACCAAACAAATGTAACATCCCTGCTGTTGAATCCTTGTAATTAATGATTCCTAGTTGGTTTCACCATTAATGTAGAGTTAAGTGGTGACTATTGAGAAATTATCTTACAAGTGAGGCCAGAAGTTCCTATGTGCTTAAGATAATGTGGATAACCCATGTTTATTATAACATAACATAGGTAACAATGTGGATCGACTGTGTGTTGCACAAAAGCAATTTATATTATTCACTATTTTATGAGTGGATTATGTTGTAGTTGAAGTTCTGTGGGAAGAGCTTTAATAGAAGGAAGAAAAGGATATTCAACATGTTCAAATTCCTGGGTAATGCCATAATTTGCTATACTATAGTCATCAACTTTTAAACTTGTAAAACTTTTATCTTTTCTTCCTATACTTTAAAATGATGGTCAAGAGATAGCTCCCTCCGCTGAAAAATTTCCTATCTTGAATAATACATATTATCTTCCAATTTATTGCTTTAACATCTTTAATTGATAGAAGTTATCTGCATGTCTGGATTTGCTGGGATCTTACATTAGTTTATGGATTTTGATTCAGGCAGTTCCATCACTGGAGATTGGAGTTTCTTTTTGAAGTCCTTTGTTAGAACTTATTATGGTAGTTCTCACTTTGAGTATGCAAGTCACTTCCCAGACCTTGTGAAGATCTGTCTGTGGAGTAGATATTTATGTTCTCAAGCCTCATGTTAGGCAGGGTACACAATGCACCAGGGAAAATAATTTTATTAGTCATTACTACATTACTAATCTAATCAAGATAACACTTTTATGATTTGGCAGATTGAAAGCTTGATGTTCTTGGATTAAATATATTAAATTCTCACAGATTACAGGAGCAAGTAATGGCATGATAATTTGCTGCATCTTTACTTTCAATCTAGTTGAAGGAAAAACAGTTGTGCTTTTATTTGAAATTTCATTTTGAAATGCCAGTATTCCCAGAGCTGGAACTTGTTTTTCAAATTCTTTTATTTTAGCTACAAAGCATATTTCATAAACTAGATTAAACCTAAAGTATTAATAACAGCAACAGCTGCAGAACAGAAAAAAAAAGGGTTTTGCTATGTATGCATATGCCGGTGGTAGTACTCCTTAGAGCCTGGACCTGGACCTATAAGGTACTTAGTGCCCTCAACTCCCAGTGAAGCTTGCGAATTTAGTAGAGGATACTTATTGCCAGTGTCACCTGGCAGAACTATTATATGGTGTACATGTAATCATCTGTTTTGGTATCAATACTACATCCAAAAATGGATAGGTCACTGAAATTAACACAATACTTAACAGGAAGCAAAAGATCTTCAAATAATGATTATTTGTGCTGCCATCATGCACTGTAGAACTAAACATGGGTCTGTCTTTTCTAAGGTACTGTACAAATACATAGCAAATAGGTCATCTCAGCCCAAAGACCTTACAATCTGAGTATAGGACAGGAGGTAACAAATGGATGGGAGCGCAGTATTAGCCAGTATGATAGGCAGTGTTCATAGCATGTTGCCAGGTTAACTGTCTTTTCAGGTTTCACAGCAGAGGAAAATTTGTAAGAGAAGATAGGAAGGAAGATAATGAGACGGTGTTGCTGAGACTAAGACTAAAAAATGGATCCAAATTTATTCAAGTTAACAGGATTCTTCCCAGTGACTCCAGTCTGGGACTTCGAACTAAATTCTTCATTCTTGTTTAAGCAAAGAGGGTTTTGCTAGTGATTATTGAAGGATGTGGGCTGAACTGAATAAAGCGTGTTTTAATTATATGCAAGAATTCTAGGTTTGGTGTAGTTTAACGTCATCAGTCCTGTGCTCCATTTTTACAATTCTGTTGTTTGACACAAAAGAGGGTCATAGGAAAGTAGGGCTGGAAGGGAAATCATACGGTCATCTGGTCGAGAGCAGGAGCATACCTGAGTGTGCCATCCCAGTGCTCTTGAATATTTCCAGGGACTCCACAACCTCCCTAGTAGCATATCCTTATGCTAGGTAGGCGCATACTGAACACAATTGATTGGTTTCTTTAGAATTGCTGAGTATCCCTGCACTTTCAGATAAAATGAAAATGGATAATACAGTGTACTCCATTTAAAGTCCATAGCCTTTGGATTGAAAAAAGACCATGTACTTACCTTAAGTAGAGACGTACCCGAATTTAATGCAAGCAGTGCTTGTCAGATATGCAATGCTGTCAGTGCTGTGCTAATAGCAGCCACAAGACACTCACTCTCATCATTTTCAAGACTTCTAATAGTTTTGGAGGCTGCTTCTAGAAGCAGCCACCATGAAAGTGGCTAACTCTCATTATTTTCAAGGCTTCTAATTCTTTTTAAGGCAGCTGTTTCTGGTGCAGTTAAACTGAACATGATTTAAGCTACAAAGGTGAATGGAGGTGAAGAATTCTATGCATGTAAGGCCCAGACAGAAGTGACATTTTTCACATGATCTGTCCCTTGAAAGGACTCTACAGACATGACTTAACATGTGTGCATGGCTGCAGAGTGCTTTTAAAATGGCTAGTTGCACAAAAAATTAACCATTGTCAAATGAGGTATTATATTAAGGTGCTCTGCTTTAGAGCACCTTAGGGAGCTTGTGTTCCCTTAAAGATTAATCTTTCATGGAGGGGTGGGGGCAGGCTGGTACAAGCACCAGCCCAGCCCTGCCCCTGGGGATGTCAGCGGGGAGGGAGATGGAGAGGGAAGTGAGTAGCATGTTGCTGCTGGAGGAGGGCGGGGGGGGGAGGAAGGTCTGTTGGGTTGGGTGAGGATGGGGTCTAACTCATGGTGCTGTATGTAAAGCACCATGAACTTATGTAGGCACCCTTAAGGGGTTTATGCGTCTAACCAATATGCAGATGACTTATATTTGTTAAATATAAGCAGTAGAGAAAAAACTGGGGTTAACATCATGGTATGCATTTAAGGTGATATGCATATAAATGGAGTGCACTGTAAGATCATACATGTTGCTGGTTAATTTACCAGTTCCAAGTGTTGGCATTTTTATTGTTAAGAAAGTAGGGTCAACAGTGAAACATTTAGCCATCTAAATTTTATCTCCTGATGAGATCACTGCAAGGGTGACATTTTAAGTATACTGTACGTACATGCTGTAAACATTTGAGTAAGATAAACTAAAATCACCTGATGTGACATTTCATAAAGCAAATAATTTTTTAACATAAATTTGCTTATACTTCAAATTAGGTCTCAAAGGTGAAAGGTGCCAGCACATGCTGGCAGCTCATTTATCAGGTATGCAATGCTATCTTCTAATGTATTGCCACAGGGAAGCTTTATTGCATTAGGACAGTTATCAGGCTTGTAAATAGGTACTAATCTATATTACTGCAGTCATTCTTTTACAACATTACTTCCATTCAACATCCCACACAGACAAAATTTGTCTGTGATAAATCAGTTGCATCAGTATATCTTCAGAAGGCTGGCAACCTGATTAAATATATAAATAAAGCCAGAATTGGCATTTTTTCTGACGTTATAAAGATATTTAATTGATTTTTAGTTCTAAGTGTACTAGGTAACATCATTTACTCAGTAACATCATTTAAAGTGGTAGTAATTCTTTCATTTCTAAAAGTCACATTGTATAGAGATGTTATGATTTTGTCAGCATTTGGCGTGGTATTTAGTCATATTTATTGAAAATACTGTTGGTTGGTTACTTTTGTGCTCCGTGCAGTTTGTGTTTTATATCAAATCAAATTATGGGTGTCCGTATCTCTGAGTATAAAAATATGATAGTAATGAACTTTGCAAACAAAAATTGAAAGCCAGGTTTTAAGTCCAGTGATCCCTTGTCGCAGGAGCAAGATGTTAAATTATGTCAACTCAGAAAACTGAACTTTGTTTTTTCACATTTGTTTTTATGAGGTTCTTCTAGTAGTTGATGTGATTTCTACAAAATGGATCAATTGGATTACGTAGTAATTCTAGCAGTCTTTTAACTCCCAGGTTTAGTGACACACAACTAAATTGGATAGTAGTGTAAAAGAAAAATATAAAAATAGATCTGTATTTTTTAACAGAATCTTTCTGTGACAATTCACAAAGTGGGGGAAAAAAGTGTTTTGCTTAAAAATGTAAAGTCATTTTTATGTTTCTTGTATTTGTAACACAGTGAGTTCTTGTTTCCTCTGATCATTTTAGGGTACTTCTTTAATGCTGCATTGCAGTGGTTTGAATGCAATTTACCAACTGTCTAATATTTCACTTGTCTTTTGAACAATGTCTTTTCTTACCATAGTTGTAAAGAGCTGAAGTCCCTGTACTGATCTCCTGCTGAAACACCCAAAATTATCTACTCCTGCTGAAATAATCATTTTTATAATTTATTTGAGTACTTAAGAAGAGAACTCTTGAACTATACTTACAAACAATGATTTTTGTCTATATATGGGTAATAAGAATAATTTTTCATATGCACAGTTTGCATCTCAGGAAGTAGATTCACACCTTTAAATTATATCACAGTTCCACTATCCAGATGCAGCTAATATTGGTGCAGTCAGCCAGAATACTTCCATGCATACTGCTCCTGAATATGAAATGTTGAACTGTAGCGTCAGTTATTGTGTATATCCAAAAACACTTAAAAATAAGTCTGTCCATCTGTCATTCCAGAAACATAGAATGATTGTCACTGTTATTGTTTCAGACATGTTCTCATTAGTGACTGTTCTTTAGTAACACTGGTTCCAGCTTGGAGAGTTTCTCTCTGTCTTACGTATTACTTCATCACATTCATCAAATTTTTGTTTCGAATTATAAAGATAACCTTAAGAGATGAACCTTTATACCAGTTTGATATATGTATAAAGAAAGGAATGAGCCTCTTCAGTGATCAAATCAACTAATGCCCCCACGAGGGAAGAAATAGGAAGAAGGGATGTTGCTGATGAAAAAAATTGATTATTTTCTATTAAGCTGTATGTGCCATACTTTTAGAAGTAAGCAGCTGCCTAAAGAAAAATGCTTTTCTTGAACTGAAAAAAAAGGGATGAGACAAAAAAAATTTCCTATTTCATTATTTGTTGGACTGGCAAGTACAGTAGCCTTTGAATAAGCTGTTATGGTTTCCCTTGTCTTTCTCCCAGACTGCTACTTATATACATGATGGTATTTCTTTTAGTCTTTCAAAATTGATAATATTTTAATTATTATTTTATGGCATGCATCCCAGAATACTATAGATTATTTGTCACTGATCAAAAAACGTATGTTGTTTTATTTTGCAGGCTTACCAAAAATGCAAGTCATTAGAAGCTACACTGGGGTACCTCAGCCAGATCCACTTGATGGCCCTCCACTGCACATCCAGATTGGAGAAACTGTTGAACTCATCAAAGGAGATGCACACAGCTTCTTTTGGCAGGTATAGGTCATATAAGCAAATGGCCCCATCCCATTGTCCCAGGAAATAACTCATCCACTTTTTATGTTGAAGAACCAAGCATATCTTTCCTGCATTTTATCCCAGCTAAACCATTGATATATCAGTCTTTACTTTTCAGACTGCAGCAATTCTTAGGGTGTCCAAGGGACTGATCTTGCATCCCAATCAAAGAAGATTCCAGTGAGTAAGTTTGCAAGATTCAGCCCTTGGTATGAGGCATTTTATATAGATGACATTAGGGTATGGACAGTGAGTTTTCAAATCAAGAATTGTTCCACATAATGGAACTGAGGATCACAGAAGCTAGAAAAATGTTTTTGACCAAACTTGAATAGGAAAATTACTTAGAGGGAAAATACCTACCAAAGGCCGAGATATCAGTGAGCTTGTTTATAGGAAGTCCAGGTCAAATAACGAGACTTTTATATGCATAGGACAGGTATAATGTATTGATTGGATAAAAAGAGCTGTTGCTATAGCAACTCTATCTCATGATTCAAGTGCTACTTTTAGTACAGTGATTACTTTCTTAATCAAACACTCAAAATAGAGGTTTAAACTGCTGCAGCTTTCACAATTTGCTTTCAAGATGGATGCTTACAGTTATTGTGTTCTATGTTTCTTGTTTATATTTTCTTGTTTGTTTTTAATTTTTAATTGAAGTGTTTCAAGTATATGACAGAAAAAATTGGATATAGTCATAGTGGGGGATAGGTGAAGGTAAGATAGATAAAAAGGTACAACTCCAAGGTATTACAGTATTAAGTCTGGTGTGCCTGTTCCTGTGTCTTGTAATTGAGACTTCTGTGAGACAGCAACAACCAGATGAACATTATGGTTCAAGCTGATTGAATCTGTTTGGTGCCAAAGGCCTTTACATCTGACTGGTTTCAGTGAGAGTTGAGTATTCTTGATACCTGGCAATGACAGGCCCATGATCCATCCTACATATCCTTATTTATAAATGCTATATACTGATCTCACAAGATACAGAAGCAAATGCACAAAAGAATTCCCAGCACCCTCTGCATATTCCCATGATTTTAGAATTTGTGGATCATGGGTCCCCTCTATACAGTAGAGACACTGCACAATTAACTGGTGAATTGCACAATTATCCGGAGACCGGCTACTTGTGCAAAGTAGCTATGATACAATGAAAAGTTCCAAGGTTCTATAAAGTTAGACCTCAAAAGTATGTACTAACATTATAGCTAGTAGCTATGATGGAGCTTTAATGTGCTACGGATCAGGGTTTCTTACGCTGTTTGGAAGCCCCATCGATTGACAAGGCTCCCAGCGACAGAGGAACACTATGTCTAGTGCAAAACCCTGAGCCCTAGGGATTGCAGCAGCCATTATCCCCAAGGTCCGAGGGTGTGTGAAACCCCTGTCCTGCAGCGATCCTTTGGCCCTGGGGGTTTCCCACACCCCTGGAGTTGGGGGATTGCCTTGCAGCAATCCTCCAGCCCTGATGGTTTCCCTACACCCCTGGGGTGGGGCAATTGCTGCAGCAGGGATCCTCCAGCCTCAGGGGTGCTTCAGTGCCCTGCCTCAGGGGTGCTTCAGTGCCTTTGTGGCTGGGAGTCCCTCAAATGGGCCGTGTGGGATTCCCAGGTGTGGGAGCCTGCTTCTTGCTGGTGCAGGCAGAGACAGATTAAGATGCTTTGGGGCCCTGGGCAAGAAAAGGATTGGGGAGGTCTTTTGTGTGCAGAGGGGTGGCGCTCCTCCCCATTTGTTTTTTAAGTAAAATTTTCATGTTCCAAGCCAAATCAATTCCAAATCCATGAGTCATTCAAGAACCACATGTGGCCCTACTACAGGCAAATATCCTCCGCCTCCACCTGGAGCTTCAGATGTTTCCAAATCATTTAGCTGGCATCCTATGTGTAGGCCCAAGCCTGGAGGCTTGGGATGCTCCCGAGTTTTGCTTGCCCTCAACCATACTGCTGCAGGAGCAAGCTAAGGAAGAATCTCCCATTTCCATAAAGTGGGCATAAGGCTATGATTTTCTCACAGAAAATGAATGTGAGAGGGTAACTCTACATTACTTATGCAGGTACTACCCCATGCCAGAAAAGTGGTTATCCCCTATCCCTGGGAAAACCGCTCTGGTGATCATGGTATCTCCTGTCCTCCCCATTCAGGAGCTGGGCTCCAGTGGGGGAAAAAAGCTTTTCTCTTCTTTGGTGCTGCTGGTGCGGAGGTGTGAGACCTGGTTCTCCCTCACTAAAGAGCTACAGTGAGTAACATGGAGTAAGTGAGGGGTGGACTTATTTGCATATTCTCAGTATATGCAAAATGTATATGTGCAAAATATATCCATTATATTCTGGTTCTTGCAGTCTCCATAAGTCTCAGATTCAAGACACAGGTCATCATCTTGTTTGCTTTGTATTGCTCACCATGGCTGGCCAGTGAGTGAATGAGAACTGGGCTAAAATTGAAGAGCTGTTATCACATGCTTGGCACCACTGTCCCCCCAGACATGCAGGGGATCCCTGGCTTTGGACTTAGCTGGCCTGTGTGATAGTCCACCTATGGGTACAGGGGAACCTAGGAATGGGCGTGTCAGGAGGTGTGATTGCATGAATCATACATTAGGTTCCATCATGTCTTTACTTCCATGTGTGGAGGGAGATATAGAGTCTCACAATCTCTCTGGAATATAAAAAGTATACAATTACCTGGTGGTAACTTCGTGCTGTTTTAGTGCACTATGGAACTGTTCAAAACTGTTTGTAAATGTTGTTCTAAATTCATATATATATTGTAAATGTTGTTCTAAATTTTTTTCTTGTAAGGCTTGATCCTGTAAGGTACTAAGTACTCTGGTTTGATCCAGAGTTACTTGAGCAGATTCTTAACTTTAATCCTTTGCATGGCTTTAGCTTTTGCACCTGAAGCTAAACATCTGCTTACATAGTTCACTGGATCAAACCAGAGTTCTCAGCCTCTTGCATACTGAGTTCATGGCTACATGCTGTCATCTTAGTCATCTGTCATTGTAATTTATTGGATAGCTTCTTCAATAGTACTTCATGTTTGTCATGTTAAAGGATTTAGGATTTAGAAAGTTGCCGTGTTTGGTGAGCAGAGACTGGTAAGTGGGTGAATCTGAGTGCTAGTAACTATCTGACTACCAATCTTACTAGTAGCCTTAAACCTTAATGGAAACTGTCATCCCCATTAGCATCTTTCAGGCAATCTTTTTCCTTACAGGCAATATTGTCACAGACCAACTCACTATAGTTCTTTTTTCTGATTGCCAACTTGAAATATATATTAAAAAATAAATACAGAGCATGTTTTACTCTAGGGAATTTTTGGAATAATTTATGGTTGACTTGATAGACCGTAATGGTTAGTATGCACTTTTAAATTGAGAAGCTTACCTTTTAGAAGTTCAAATGTTAGCAATTAGTAAATATTAAGGTACAGTTTATATATAATACTTTCATTTTGTACAGCATATCAGCAAAGCACAACCATCATATGATGATTTCCTCCTTTCTCTTATAGGATGTTTTCCTCCTTTCTCGAAATACAAACAAGTGTATTTTGATAATTGTTAAGAAAACACTGGCAAATGAAACATTTTGTATGTTCGATTCTAACAGCAAATTTTTCTGACCAAGCCTGCCACTCAGTTAAGACTGCATGAATGTTATTCCTCCTCCTACTTCCTCTGATAAAAACATGAATAATAATTTTCCCCTAGAGAGCAGTAAATTCTGGATGATGATTGGTGGTCATTCTGAGTGAGTAGGCAAAGAGATGCTCAGCATCTGTACTCTCTCAATTGAGCCATAGAAAGTACATTCATGGGTAAGCAGGAATATAATTTGTTTTTATATTGTGTCCTAAAGAGAAAAGGTTTGCCACAGCAGGTTAGTTCACTACCTCCAGCTTAATACCTGGATTCGGTCACAATTTAAAATGAATGAGTTGATCTCATACTAGTGTTCATAAATACTTGTCAATATAACTAGCTTTCTTTTACTCAGTCAAGGCACAAGAGTGGAATAGCTACAGTGCTTGCTTTAATGTGTTTCATGCTGGCACTATTGATCCTTCACTTTTACAAGCAGTAAAATCACTTACAAAATTAATTAAATAAGAAAGCGAGAAAAGGAAGAGAAAATTTGGTGTTTTAAATGGAAATTTCAGACCCTGCTCATGAGCACTGCTGTTTGGTTCAGCAGTAATAGTGCTTCTTTGAAGTAGAGTCTGATTTTTATTATAGATGTGGGGGTTTTTTCTTTAGAGTTTGTTCAGAATAAATTGGCACTTACTACACCTGGGGAGGAAGCTTTCAAGGGTGCCAGGATGCATAGCATATGATGTGAAGTAATGCTGGCTTTACAGGTTTCTGTTACAATTACACACTGTCCTTGGGGCAGTCATGTTTTCCATGAATGCTAGAAGAATACAAATGTTCATTGTACTGGTTTCTTCCACTGTCAAAAACCATCCTTCTCTGATAAAGATTTGGACCTATACTAGTTCCCTGCTGTTACAGAAATCCTTGTAAATGTCACTGTAGTCAATGTTCCCTTAACATTTTCATTATAACATCCTTAAAAAACGTTATCTATGCTGGGAAAAATTGTTCTTTGACATAAAAATAGAGCTTTATGTTTTGGTAGTCATCTTTCTAAAGTCTAGTATAAAGTGGAACTTATCAGGGATAAAGTATGGTACTATTCAGGTAGGTCAGTTTACTAGAAGAAGGCAGAATAACTGAAATGAGATGCCTCATTCACGTACAGACATCAGTCATTGAGTCATAATTACATTGGTCTTCTGGAAAGAATCTTGCATTATTTGGGAATTTACTTCTGAAAACACAAACACTACCCTTGGAAATCTGCATTTGTATTTTTGAGGGAGTACTTGTTTTACTGTGGTTATCTGGTCAGGAAAACTTGGGAGGAGAAAGCTGATGGGCCTGTATGCAGTCTCATGGAATCTTTCTGTTTCATCTTATAATTAAATCAAAATAAATTCTGTAGAGAACCAGTTCAAATTAGGTCTGTCAGCATATGATATTATTTATGGAAATTATAGCTAGCAGGCTTAAATGGGAAAAGGCTGCGGAAGCTAATGTTAAGTAATTAGCCAAATTTCCATAGACATTTATAGTTTGTGTAGAAGGCCTAGTGTTTAGCTAATCTCTGTATGACTTTTGGCCTACTCACCTTTGAGAATTGTGTGGTTAAGGGTCTTTTTCATTTATATTGAATGGCATAAATTGTATGAACTTCGTACTTTTATTCTTCCTCTTTTGAAAATCCCCAGTAAGACTAATTTTTATGCCCAATATTTATGTATGTCTGACATTTTTGTATTTTTCTTTTGAAATGAATGTATATGAATGAACTATTTTAAGGTTTTATGTTGTAAAAAAGAAGCCTATAAAAAGGGTCATGTGAAGTTTATATGCAGAGCTTGTTTCATAAGGATATGCTGAAATACCTCAACAGACCAATATATTGGTAATATAAATCCAGGGTGATTTGTTAATAGTCAACATCCTGAAAGATGCTTTTGTCCTAATAAGCGTTTGATGGTTTCCCATTGGATAATGATGCTGTTATGAATCCCCTCATATTTTAGGGTGTCTGTGGGATGTGAATGTTTTCTTGAGTTTGTTTTACTAATATGGTATGTGTGGTCTTGTTGAAAAGCCAGTTTTATGCTGTATTCACTTACAATGCTTTAATTGCTGCATGGACTATCTTATGCTGTCTATATATATTTTTATGATTTTGGATGTGGTTTTAGTCAAAGGAACTGAGGATTGCATCTTTAGAAAAGGGAATAGGCAAAACTGCTAAATATTTCTTCCCATTGTGTTACTAAGGCAAGAATAATTGCTGCTCCCAAACGCAAGGCAGAAGGGGTTATTGTTGGGATGGGAATCCAAGGCATTGTCTGACTACATTGGGAAAATCAAGCCCTTAATAAATAGCAAAGACATTTGAGAGTAATGGGCCATTATCTAGAGGAATTCCAGATGACTGAGGAAGGAGAGAATTGATTCTGAGACTCATCCTGAGTAATTAGGACAATGCTGGGGTAGGGAGGTCAGGAGAAGGGCTGGTTTGAGCTCAGTGAGATGGTTTGTCTCTTTGGATTTTTCCAGGCTCTGGGAGAGTCCAAATCAGAGGTGGATTAAGATTTATTCACGCCTTGGGCAAACAGAAAATTGGAGCCCCCCCACATCCCATTATAAACATGAATGTATCAAAAAGCATTAATAAATAGACCTGTTAAATGTTTACACAGTGCATTGATCAATAAAGCACAATGCACAGTATCAAAATTAACTACTTGATTTTGCCACACACAAAACTGAACTGTCTTAGGAAAATTACTCAGACGTGTGGGATCACCATAAATGTGTAATAGCACAAAGGACTGATGTGTTAGCTTAGTGGTTATGTAGCTTCTTGTTTGACTATTTTTTTAAGTACACATTTTATAGATTTCATAGACATTAGGGCTGGAAGGGACCTCAGAAGATCATTGAGTCCAGCCCCCTGCCCAAAGGGCAGGAAGTCAGATGGGGTCATAGGATCCCAGCAAGATAAGCATCCAATTTACTCTTGAAGGTGTTCAATGTAGGTGCTTGAACCACCTCCGATGGCAGGTTATTCCAGACCTTGGGGGCTCGGACAGTAAAGAAAAAGACATTGTACCAACACTATAAGTAAACTATTATAGGAAAAATACAGGCCATATCGATTGCCTTGAATATGACTCTAAGAATACTGTTAGTGATTCTTGCAATTAAAATAAGGCAGTAGGCCTACACAATGCATCTCAATTTTTTATGATTCCCGAAACATTAAACATGTGCTAAACTTCATATACTGTATCTGTCTGCCCCTCTATTTTATATATATCCATTACACCTGTGTTTAGTGCTACCATCACATAATTATGTAACCAAGATATGATCAAATACAAACATAAAATCTCATGAGAATGTATGTCTTAACTTTTAAATGAGTCGTTGTGGGTCTCAAATGAGGAAGCATCTCAGTTATATGTCCCATTGCCTGTCCCTATTTATTAACAAAACTCTGTGTTATTGAAAGGAATGTTAGAAGTTTATTAATGTGTAAACTTATTGTGTGCATGCAGAAGAGAGTAAATACTTTAAGATGCAACTTCGAAGGATCTGTCAGTTCATAAACAGGTTGCAGATCAGTTTAGTGTTTTCAGACAACACACTGGGACTTAAGGACAGGTAGAGGAAAAAGAATGTAAACACCTTGTTACCAGTGGGAGAACATTTTTCACAAAACAGCCACTCCATCTGTGACCTCACTGTCCTTGTCCTTAAAGGAAACCTGCACAGTACTTTCAAAAGATGAGTCTGGGAATAAAAATTGCAGCTTTGCTGGACATTAAAAAAAAACATGGATTCACCAGAGACATTGGTTTTATGATGCATTTCAATTAATCTCTTCCTCTGCCAAGTCTTTTTTGCTTCACAGGTGATATAGCTGTCAACTTCTCTTTCAAGCATTCAAATTGATTAATGTAATTAGGTTTGAGTTAGAGCAATTATTCTAACTTAGCTTAGACCAGGGGAGGGCAATTATTTGGGCCTAGGGAGTTTTGATGAGTGGTAGCTGGTCAGGTCAGCATCCTCCTGGTCCTCACACCGCCCTGCACTGCAACGACTCACCAAAGTTCCCTATGTGGGATGGGGCTGCAGGCAGGTGGGGAGTGGTGTTTGGGAGCAGGCCGAGTGGATAGAAGCTAGCTGGGAGCTGGAGCTAGAGCCCCATGCACTGGGGCAGGAGCTACAAGCTGGCTGAAGCTTCCTCCACCCAGAGCAGTATAGCAGGAGGAGGAGCCATTGCTGGAGGTGAGGGAGGCTGAGCAGCACCTGGGAGGCTGTAGCTGCACTGGGAGCAGCCGTGTTGTGCACATTGGCCCAGATTGGAGCTGGTAGGCTTGGGCTGGGGTGCCACACAGACTCCCCTGGGCTCAACTCAGCCCCATGCAGAGCACTGTGGGGTGGATCCAGTCAATTGGTTTAGCATGGTCCAGCAGACTTGATTAATCATGTCTGTTTTGATGCATACTAATTAGCACGTGTTAGGGCACAGCTCTGTTATGTGTATAGATGCCCAAAGTGTGTATGTATACAGCTTTAAGTGATACATTGCTTAGTAAGAGAATGTAATAGTTTGGGGTAAGATGCTGTTGTTTTATGGGTAATATATAGTTCTGTGTAGAATTCTGTGTGAATTCTAATAGATATTAAGGTATAGGTGGAATTACATTTTCAGTAGAGGTATCTTGTTTTTTTTCCCTGTTAGAATGCCATTTTAAATGAGATTTAATCAATCCAGGTTTTACCTATGTCTGTTGTCAGAACATGAATGTGGGGGAGAGAAGGATGCTGAGGTTTGATTTATTTATTTTTATTTTTATTTATTTATTGCTAATTTTTTTTTGCTTTAATTTTTGTAACATTCTTCTAATAATAACAATAGATATAACATAGAAAAGCTGGATCTGAACACTGTAGTTATAATTACAGCCCATTGGAGTTTTGTATTTTGTGGAAAATATACTTTTAAAAAATCAGCAACTTTATTTAATAATCTTTACTTTCTTCCTACCAAAATGAAAAGTTAATTTTTTAAATCTTTTTCTTTCAGTTTATCACTTTTCCATTGCAGCTTTCCATTTCTCTCTCATTTCTCTTGCTCCACCACTTTCATTAGACAAATTGAACAGTGAGAGAAATATTATACAGTGGAAAAAAATCACAAAATTATTCATTTTTAGTTTAATAAAAAATGGAAATTAAAAACCAAACTCATTCCTTTGTGAAAATTATAAAGATAAAGGGTAAAAAAGTGTGGCGGCAAGGTAGAAAAAATGCCTCTTTCTTTAAAAATTGTTTTAAAAATCATGAAAGATATTAAATAAATGAAAAAAATTCATTCCTTTTCAAAACTTACCCAAGAAAGCTGCTTTCAGACATTCAGGATTTTCTCAAGAAATGTTTTCTGTCTTTTGACTAGCTCTCATTTTGACACTGACTTTGTCTCACTAAATCTGCAGAAAGAGTTAACAGTTTTTCTGTCAGAGGATGATACTAATTTAGTTCAGGCCAGAAAATGAAATGGAACGGGGAAGAACCTGGGAATGATTTTTCAGCTATCTGTAGTTCTAGCGCTGCATGAATCCACTGAATTTAATGGGTATTGCATATCTAAACCCCAGGCAGCACTCTGGAAATTTAGGGCTACTATGTATAACGGCTTCAGGAAACATCCCTCATTAAAAAAGGCACAAGCGTAATGAATCACTCTCTCCTCTCACTGACAAGTGTCATTGAAGAAAACATACTGAAGTGGTTCATTGGCACTTCATTCACTTGATGTATTCTATTGTATAATTTCTTTGGTGATTCAATCCAGGCCTTTTCTGGAGCATTTGGAACGGTATTAAAGCTTTTGTTGGAGGGAAATAAACTGCATACTTATCACATGAGAATTAACAAGGGCACATGGAGTAGAAAAAAATTATTAAAAAATGTGAGGTACAGTGGCATGAAAAATTCACTGTTAATCATGATGGACTGGTAGGTATGCTATCAATACTGAAACCATCAGTTGCATACCTGACAGCTTGCTGTATGGTTTCATGTACAGGGTGACATGGGGCCTTGAGGGGTTTAACAGTATTTCGAGCAATAAATAATAATCTAGTATTTTGAACACAATCAGGAGTGAACATAAAGTTATTCAAATCAGTTCTATAATTAGCAAAGCATTTTAAAAATGAAGAGCTTTTTTTCCAGCCAGTGTGCAATTTAAATTAACGCAACCAAAATTTGATGATTTTTGTGGATTTTAAACTCTTGCAATTAACCCATACAGTCAAAGCTTTTATTTAGAAGTAGAAAGATTCCTGGAGGCAGTTTAGTATATGCCATGCTCATGGTAATTGCCTGCAATGTATAGAAGAAACTTATATTGACTGTATATAAGTTTGGAACTGGCTTCAGATGACCATCACAAAGTGATCTCTTCACCTTCATGGCTGACCAAATGGATGAAGGAGAAGACTTTATAAAATATGCACATAACCATACTCTTTGCCCCTAGTCTGATGTAATGGGTTTAGGCAACTACTTTACTTTTTTTTTTTTTAACATGTGGAGTGTTTGCTTAATGTTTTTTTAGAGTTAGCAAAGCCATTACTCATTACCCTCCTCCATCTCAACAACACAGCACTTTTCTGTTGCTGAGAAAAAGAAATGGCATAGGACCAGTGCTCCCATACTGCAAAGGGAGACTAGAGAATCCTTCTTAATGGCAATGCTATACCTCAGCTCTCAAATAATGTGGATCTAGTTGTCTCTATGAGTGCTGAACCATGATTAGTTGAGGGTGCAGAATTTACAGCAGAGTTTTAAAATAAGTCTAAAAAAGTTATAGGAGGTGATAAATACTGCCCTCAAACATCCTCCAGCTGACATATTCAAAGGTCTTTCTTTATAAATGCTAATGTTAGTGTCCCCCTTTGAGTTAAGGGGCACTGTTTCTAATGTACAGAGAAGGAAATGGCTGTATTAAAAGTTGCAGAATTGTTACATAACACTGACAAGATCCAGAAACAGAACTTGGCATGTTTTGACTCCCTGTGCTTCTTGCCTAAAGTCTGTTCAAGTCTAAGTGCCTAGTTTGAAATTTTACAATGGAGGAATTTATTTATTTATTTATTGGAGAAGTGGTGAATTCTCAGTAACTTCTTAGTAACATTACAAGGTTGCCTTGGCACGTCTGGCTACATTTTACACTAATCTTAATTTGTTGAGACACTTCTTGCATAGTAACTTGAATACGAAGATGTCCATTCACATGATATCCTTCTACCTTTCATTAAAATGCATGAGTGACCAGTGCCTTCCATATCATTCTTTTTCCTTAGAGTACCACTTGCTTGTTATACACAGAATACCTAGGCCCAGTCACATTACAGGTATTGTGCAATCAGCTGGTTAATTCTACAATTACCTTGAGACCAGCTACATGGGCAGAGTACTTAGCATGCCATAAAAAGGTCCAGCCAGCTATAAAGTTAGGCTTCAAAAATGTGTCCTAACTTAATAACTGGTTGCTATTAAGCTTTAATTTGCATGTGTCCCCTGTGGCTGGGAGCCCTGTCATATGACAGGGATCTAAATCAGAGGGGTGTACTATGCCCAGCTGGGGCTGGGAGTCTCTCAACTAAGGGGACTCTCAGCCCTAGTAGCTGCAGATACTGGGTCCCAGCAGCCATGACATGCAGTTGTGATCTCCCAGCCCTGAGTGTCCGTGGAGCTCCTGGAGCTGAGAGATCACAGCTACTGCAGTTTTCCACTTTGGGGGCTCCCTGCACCCCCAGGGCTGGAAGATTTCAGCTACTTTGGGGCTGTATGAAACCCACAAGGTTGGGAGATCTCAGCAAATGAGTCTCCCAGTCTTGGAAGTGCATGAAGCCTCCAGGGCTGGGAGACTGTAGCTGCCATGATCTTTCTGCCTCCAGAATGTGTGAAACCCCTGGGGTTGGGAGACTGCAGCTGCTATGATCTCCCAGCCCCAGGGATTTCATGCAGTTCCCAGGCTGTGAGATTGTGGCTTCTGCACCTTCCAGCCGTGGGATGCGTGGAGTGCCTCTTCATCTGGGAGTCTCTCAACTGAGGGATCCTAATGAACAGTCCAACAATCATGCTTCCTTGCCATGCCTGTGTGGTATGTCAAGAGGTGGATTGTGTGGATCACACTTTAGATCCCATTGTGTCTTTACCCGAACCCATAAAGGGGCCCGCCTAGAAAGAGTGAGCACAAAAGTGTATTCATATTGTACCAATTTAAAGATATTAGTATATAACAAACTATTTTTTTCTCTTTAGGTATATGTGTTGGAGATTGGGAAGTGGCTTTTGCTCTGTTAAAACTAAAGTGCAATAGTACTCTTGCACTATAAAGCAAACAGATGCCCACTGCTAAATAGCAGCACAAATTGGTACTACTTTTGTCATGGCAAAATTTGTGGCATTTTATGATGCATAGATATTAGTTTGCTTGGCCTTTGTGCCACCGTAAAATGCTTAGTACTTAGGTATTTATTATAAACCTGAATTTTCTTGAAAGAGCTCATGCTTTGATATACTGTCATGGGATTGTTTATATTAACATTCTTCTAGAAACTCCTGTAATTCAAGGATTTGTTCTTAAGCTCATTGGACTTTGATCCCGGTCTTTACTTCTAGTGCCATTTACGTGTGCTACCCACATAGTAAGAAATGGTATCATGTCTCAATGCTTTCTTTTGCTTTATATAAATATTCCTTTATAAAAATATTTAGAGTTGGGTATTTGACCAATCATATAAAGTTTGGTCAATTGACTGGTCAAATATTGGTCAAAAATTGGAAAAAATTGCCAACAGGTTTAAATAATACACAGAATAAAAACCCACAATTTTTCCATTAAGGAGTGTGTCAAAAAACAATAAAAATCCTGTTTTTGTCAGGAGAACTGCAAAAATGTTTAGTTTTTTTGTAAAATTTCTATAATCTTTGACCCGTCAAAAAATACGGTTAATCGACTGATCAGTTGACCAGTTTGCCATCCCTAGAATAGTGTCAAGTAATGCTATTGTATGAATACTTGCAAAGTTGTATGTGCTGGAGGGGTGCATAGGGTTTGCTCTTGCACATCATTAATCCTAAGAGCAAATGTTATTAATATTCACTACAATTTTATTAGTTATTTGAATAAGTTTAGCAGTTTGAGTAAGGGTCCCCTAGACTGGGCCCTGATTAAAAGAACTCACTTGCAGTTTGACACTGGTTTATTTTGAGTTGTAAGTAGAATATATAAAGTTATATAAACATAGCAGCCAGCCTAAACTTAGGTAGCAATAAGGGAGGAGGAGAAGTTTATTTAATATTGATTCAGAGATGCAAAAGTTTATTTCTTTTGCCCCACCTTGGGCTCTCTTACTATCCCTCTCTCTTTCTGTGTCTTTTAAATGTGCATAATTATCTGATGTATTGTCCTACCCCTTCCATTTCCCCCCGTCTTATTTTTCTACTCATTTTTGTGTATCTCTGGAAAATGACAGTAACAGTGGTCATTGCCTGTGTGCAAAAAATTTGACTGCAGTCTCCTGTCATAGGCCAGCTATGCACTGTGAGTGTATCAGTTTAGTTGCAGGCTGACTGAGTGCTGCAACTGTATCAGCCACTGGGCTGTTTGGTCCGGGATCGAGGAAGTGGATTTGGGAATGAAGCAAAGACAAGTTTCACTTACGACAGTAAAAATGAGTTTTACTTATAACAACAAAAAATATGTTTAAGCAGCAAAAGATATAGTTTGCACGTGTAACAGTTAATAAAAAAGGTTAAGCTAATAGACAACCTAACAGTAAAAGTTAAAAATTGGCAGTGATAATAAAAACAGACAGACAAATTGACAGAGTTCCCACTTGGTTAGCAACTCATCAATAGTCCCTCAGTGTCAGGTACACATCAAGTTGATCCAGCAAAGTCAGGCATCCCTGATCCATGCTGTTGAGGGAAATACCAGGTAAGGTCCCTCAGTCAGGATCTGGTCCTCACTCACACTGGGAGTAAGGAATCCGCAGGTGTGGAAGAGCAATGACCATTCTGTTCCATCCTTCCTGCTGGTCACTTAATGTGCATGTTCCTTTATATCCTGTTTTATGCTAATCTGTTGGCTTTAGAGCCACTCACAATCTTACCCTATAGCTGTTACCCTATGGGGTTAAAAGGTGTTAGAAAGTATTATAATAGGTTACTGCCTAAGTTTGGGTTTACCCAATAAACAAATCACACCGCATCACTTTGGGGTCTGAGATTAGCATTTTTCCCACCCAAGTCCAACCTACTTAAAATTTTCAAGATATGTTAATTATACCTTGTGGTTAGGTTTGTCAATTTTACTGACCTTTAAGCAAAAAAAAATTAAATCAGCTAAGTCTGCAGTTTTATTTTTTAGTTCTGCTTTTTGAAACTCATGTCAGTCTTATGATCAGTACAAATAGTTAACTATAATAAATGTTATGGGTTATACTCCTGACGGACAGGAAGCGTCTGCAGGAAGCAGTTTCATACGCTTTATTTTAGCCAATATTTATTATGTGCCTTACCAGCACTACACTAATACAGCTTTTAAACTGACAGTATTTAAGTGGATCATCTGGTAAATTGAATTTAAGCTGATATTAGAAACAGTTTTGTTGGAGCAGTGAAGATGGGAGGATGGTGATGGGGTTGAAGGATAACTTGTAGTAGCATTAATGAGAATTATGTTTGTAAATGCACCTTGCATCTATAAGGGAGAAATAAGACATAAAACCTTATCTCTCTTCCCACGGTCTATTACTAATTATTTAAAGCTCTGAAACAATAAGTATCTGAATAGCAAAATGAAATATTTGCAGTGCATAGTAGTTGTACGTTCAAGTGCTTTTGTCATTCCAAGACCACAGAATTATAATTTCTATTCATTGTTGTGGAAACTGGCTACCAGGCTTAGTGCAACTTGGGTATGAGAGAGTTTTTCTTCACTGCAACGTTAACTTGATTTATAATTCAAGAGCAGCTCTTGGCTCAAATCCCGTCTACATGCAACAAACCTTACCTGTGTGTGGAAGTGATATGAACTGCTCAGAGTCCCAGGCTTCTACTTGAGTTAGCACAAGTCCTTAGCTGCTAGCTAACCAGCTCTATGGGGTAACCCAATGCAGCTCAAATGCTAATTTGTAGCAGGACTGCTCTTGTTGGATCTATGCCAACTGGAGTTAATTTAGTTATGGAAAAACAGAGTTGACTCTTCCATGAAAATACTTGTCAGTTGGTGGCAAAGATGAGAATGATAACCCAGAACTCTTGAATCCCTGTCCCACCTGCTCTATGGCAGACTTCTCATGTATAATCACTTGTAATCATTACTTAATTTACCAAAATCAAGAAATTACTACCTAACAAAATTCAGTTGGCACATTACATTCACTTACTATGTTTGCTTAAATGAAACATTCTACATTCAAGGTTATCTGGAATACATACTGTCCTTTCTCATCATGGGATTTTTTTTTCTCTTTTTTTGTTTTTGCCTATTTCTAGGGTAGAAATCTAGCTACAGGAGAGCTTGGCTTCTTTCCAAGTGATGCGGTAAAACCTAGCCCATGTGTAAGTAAAAGTGTCTAATTCTGTTTGTCATTGTAATTGTTTCCTCAAGAACATTCATAAGAAAGTTGCCTGGCTTATTCCAGGGTTTTATTAATCTTGCCTTGCGGGAATCATATTTCTAGTTTCTGTGTGTTTGCATGGTATGTTCAATATTGTTTAAAATATAACATTCTAATGCTTTTGGTTATTGGATTGAAATTGTAAGTATTAAAAAAAAGTGCTCCAGAGACAGATTTAACTTTTGGGAATTTAATAAATTAAATTGTCTAAAGAGTTTTCACATAAATACACACAGATTATGGAACAAATACACTGTGTGTGAAAGTTGTTTCTTTTTTTAACAATGAGGTGAGAATGCTGTGGTTCTAATCTATTCCCCAGTCACTTCTGGTTACAGAGAGAGATTAAGTTATAAACAGTAAGTTTAGAAAACCTGTAAAAGTAAAAAGGAGTAAAAAAAAACTCCCAAAACCCCTTTCCCTTAATCCAGACCAAGAATTCAAAACCAAAATTCAATCCAAATGCCTTCTTCATGGATTTCCTGTAGACTCTGACTTGCTTTTTTATACATTACAAAGCTATCATCAAATTGTTAAAAACTACAGCAGAAAAATAACAATAAGAGAGATTACTTTATAATATTTACTCACAATGTTTTTGGTCATAAGTGAGGTTTTTCTTATTGTATTGTGCAATAACCTATAACAGGTCACTCCTTATCTTATTCCAGTGAAATTCATAGAGTTAATTGGCATAAAACTAGAATTATGCAATGACAAATTGCCCTGCTCATTTTGCTGCAACACTGCTTTAATTTGTTTCACCATTAAATACAACTTCACTAATAAATCTACTTTGAATACAACATTTAAGATATTGTCATTTTGGTATAGTAACTGACTTGAGACAGCTTTTAATAGACACCTTTTGATATACCATGATAAACCTGTAAGGCTCAGGTCATTCCTTAGCTCCAACAAACAATCTTTATGTTACTCATAAATGATATATATGTTTTATAATAGATCTTGAGACATCTTTTACAATTCAAAATCTCAGAAAACAGTTTGCAAGGGCCAAGCATTTTTTAAATGTTAAGGTCAGTTAAATTGAGTGACAACACAGCTCCCTAATAAAGATAGGATTCTGCTGACTTAGGGCCTTGTTACACATTATACTGTGAGCTGCTTAAATGTTGATTGGTGTTACTGCCAGCTTGAGTTTGGAGCAGTTGCCTGTTCAGGCCAAAGGGGCCTGGATGACTGAAAGGTAAGAATCCCCCACTTCTCATTCAATGCTCCCCCCTGACCTTCTGCCCCTGCAGCTGCTCCTTGCTTCCCGCCCCCTCCCCCCCATGGTTGTCCACGCTGTGTCCTGCAGCAGGAAAGGGTTAACCTGCCTTTTGGAAGTACTAAAGCACGGTGCAGTATGAGTGGTTATTGTATGGTATGCATGGTGCATGATTTCGCTGCTACATCGCTGTAGTGGCGCACTATGCCGGGGAGCACACTACAGTGACATAGCTGGCGCTCATATGTAGACCCATGGGATCACTACGTCGCTATAGCGTGCCCTATGGCAATGTAGCACATTGCTATGTTACCGTAGGGTGCCGTGTAGATGCACGCTTTGTGTATAAAAGCTGTTGTAGTTGTGTGGTACATGATCAGTGATATATGGTGCTATGGCAGGTGCTTCATCAGTTTGGCAATAAATTCCATAAACATAGTCCCACTATAAATACTGTAGCAATTTTTTAAAGGCAAAACTAGCTCATTTGCAGGGGGCATCACAATAGTTTTCAAGTGGGAGGCTTGTACAGTTAAAAACAAAAATAAACAAAAAAATTCACTCTACTGTTAAGGCTGATACGGCAGTGTGAATATTACTGTCTATTGACATAGCTTTCTGCTAAATTTAGATAGATACTATTAAATAGAGGATTGAAAATAACATGATTTTACAGTATGAATAAATATTATTCATGAAATGTTAGCATCTGGAGGCATGATCTGACCAGAAAGATAAATTGATGCTTCACCACTGTTAACCTGGAAGGGTAAAATATAAACATCTTATTATGACAAATGATGCAGTTAAAGATACTGAAACATCGATCAGATTTTCAACATGCTATAAGTTTTACTATTATTATTAAGTATAACAATCTTTACAACCAGCCAATATAAAAATGCCTAGAAACAGCATAAAATACATATATCAAAAGACTTTAGGACTGACTATTGAATGAAAAACTGCTGAACTCCAGAATATTTATATTCCACTCTCCTCTTAGCTATACCTATAAACACTTTTTTCTTTTTGCAATATGTAGTGTATGTCAGCAGACATTTTCTATGCGATCTGAATAATATTAGGTTCTTACTGGCTTTCCTTTAGTTTTCTTGCTGTTGTTGATATCTTTGGATGTATAGTACAATTTCTAGTATAGTATTTGATATTTTGCTCTTACTAGCAATGGGCAGGTTTTATTGTAGAACTCAACACATTCAGGATTATTGAAAAGGATAAATGTTTGTCATTGTTCTAACCATATACAATCAACACGATCTGCTATAATGAATAGACCACGTCAGGTTTGAATTTTCAGTTCCATCCAAATATAGGATTACATGCCATCTTGACAAGAGGATGTTTGCTCTTCTAACTGTTCACATACCGCAACAGACTTACCAACTGGATGCAGCTGTGTCCAGTGTGGTTGAGGACTGCTGCCTGTTTAGTCTATGGTTGAATGGGTGGTGAATCTTTGAATCTGATTTGGCCAAATCAAATCGGGACAGTGACTCGAATCACCAAATGAAATCGCTGTCCCTCTCAATCAGCCAAATCCAATACTTGCTGCTTTGCACAGGTCTATTCCCCATCATGCTCGGCCTTTCGGGGTCTGGCCATGCTGCCCTCTCAGCACAGCTTCCCTGGAGGTGAGGGCTCACTCTAGCTCCCCCCAGCTTCTGGCCTGAACCACTGCAGGCATGTGTCTGCACTTTTGGAATCAAAAGTCAATGTCTGTTCACTTGCCAATCAGTTCAATCTATGCAGGTTAGACTAACTTGCAGAGATTGAACCAATTCAGGCTTAGGCTTTTTAAATGTAGCCTTTATGTACTCCAGTCTGCTTTCCTCCTTTTAGTCTTAAAATTATATTATGACACAAGATTACCAGTAATTCTTAATCTTTCTGTATTTCATGGATCCTGTTCCATCGTTTTGGTTAAATCTGCATTCCCTTCTCTTTTTTTCCATCTTCAAGACACTGTGTAGCTTAATGATTGCTTTTAACATCACCCTAGGTGGGAGATTTATTATTATGCAAGGGAATAGGTTGAATAGAGGCCTTTAAACTATTGACTTGTACTAGTGTCTCCTCTATGCTTTGGAGACATTACATTTTTTGTCATAATACAGTACACAATTATAGGCTCAGATACATTCAGGTAAGAGTAATAGGTTGGTTATGTGTCAAAATGTTAGGCAAGAAAAATTAATGAGGGGTCATTCTATGATATGATAAGGGCAGTAAAGAAAGCTTAATTTATGACCATGAACCCACCTGTTTGGATGGCAGTGGTTGAAAATAAGTTGTTCCAGTGCAGGTTTGGCGGTTCAAATTAGCCAAATGCTCACTGAGCCAAAGAGCCCCAGGAGTTTTGATGTCTTGAGAGCCAAGAAACTTAAACAGAAATTTTTGTGTGAAACAAGGAAACATGACAGCCTAATGCCTAATTTTTCCCCTCTAGCAAGCTTTAGCAAGCAAAAGCTGAGAATAGATGCACAGATGCAGCGCAGATCAGCAAGCAGTTGGAATTGATATAATGTGCAGAATAAGCATTTTGTGTAGCTCTAGTGTTGTCTTTTTACACAACCCAACAGCCTTAGAATAAGTTAGTAAAATTGTAATAGTTCTTTCTTTTTCTTCTCTTTGGATAATACTTTTTGGATAATTTGGGTTCAGCTGAATTTTGCATGCTCAAAGACTTTTTCAGGAATTTTTAGGTTTGGGTATGGTTTTTTTAGGTTAGGTTTAGGTCCATTGTGGCAGGCTGCAAATAAAAATACTTCTATATATATCTCCTCTCAACTCAGACAGTCCATTTGTTTCTGACATAAAGGCTTGTTTTAACTGTTGTTTCTAAACTCCTTCCCCTTCATTTTTTTTTCTTTAAATTTGCGTGCCAGCACTTCAGCAACACTACTGGAGTACACAGCAATTGCACTGATACCTGATCTGCTAAAATCTTTCATCCTACTTGACCTTTGCTACTTACACTGCAGACTCAAGCATGTGCAGATTGCTGCTAACTACCTTTCCACAAACTTGAAGTAGTTTGATCAAATCAGCTCCATCCATTTCAGGATCAAGTTCAAACTTGCCTACTGAGACCTTGCTTCAGCAAAAGACTTATGCACATCTTTTAGCTCATGAATCAATAGAACTATGCATGAATTTAAATGTAGGCACATGTTGAAATTTGTAGCTGAATTGGGGTAGGAGTCATGAAGATTTTATAGATCATAAATCAAAGCAAATGCTACTATAACTTTTTCTATTAAATATCAGAAAATAGTTCTTTGGGTTCATTAAAAAGTAATGTGAAATAAAGCTTGGTTTCCTATATAAGGCTAATTGTTGCTTGTAGTGGTAACCCCCCCCAAAAACCCAACTAAACAAACAAACAAAAAACCCCACAGTTACCGTATTGTGGGATTTGGAGACACTCAATGCCCATTAAATATTTTGTATTAAAATAATAGCTCTATTTTGAAGTATTTCCGATAGGAGTGTGGGATAGCCATAGGGGAATGCTGACATTATGGGATCCCATCTATAATAATGAGAGAGAGAGAGAGAAAGAGAGAATCAATCTTCATCCTAATTATGTTTGATTGCAGTTTGTATTTTAAATTATGTAAAAATTAAAACAGTTGATCTTCAGTATACACACTGATTTAAATCCAAGTATAAATTTAAAGCTTATTAGAATCAAGTCATAAAAGTACATCAGAAATCTGTTTATTCCTGTTAACTATCTCAAGAGATCATACAACATGCCTCATAGCTGACAGCCTTTTCAAGGCAATCTAATTCAAAACACAGTTAGTGAGTTAACTGCATTATTGTACACTTAGCTACAAATTTTAATGATGCTTTTCAACAATGTGTATCATTAGACAAGTATTTTATAGATTGAGTGAATGTATTGCAAAAATAGATTTCAGTTCATTTGAAAAATTGTCCAGGGTTTGTAGCATTTGTCAGTCAGATTTAAAAAAAAAAAACAAAATCAGCAACAACAAAAATGTATTTTTAAATATTATTTTCCAAGCAATATAGAATATTCTCGCTCTGTGAATTAGTTCAGTAGAAATGGTGAATGAATTAATTCAGTAGACCCAATTGACTGATCTGACTCTTCTCCATTTTTCTAGTTTGTAAATGGGGTATTTGGAATTTCAGTTAATGCCTCCTAAATATGTGTCAGTTAAGGAAAGAAAAAGCATTCTTTAATTTCATTCTGTGATTTCTTTTCACATTCTAGGTGCCGAAACCAGTTGACTACTCTTGCCAACTATGGTGAGTTCTGGATTAGCTTCACAACAATTGTCTTGAAATAAACAGTCATAGAAAAGGTGCGTACAGTTGTTTGCCACACCTGACCTATGTTCATGAAGCTTACTTTAAGCCTCATGAACACAGACTGGTAGTGGCACATGCATCTGTTTGCTGTTCCTGGGAGCCATGTGGGGAAATGGTGTAAGTAAATTGGGGTTGGAGGAGGGGTTAGTGGGTTGGGGAGGGGGAGGAGGTGGGGTTGGCAGAATTGCGGGAGGTTGGTGGGCCCACAAGGGAGGTTGCCTGGTCAGGGGTGGGGGAAGGTTGGGGAGCTAAAAATAGGCCAACCAGAGTTGGCAGGGGCATGGGACTGGTGCAGACCCAGGGTTGCAGTAAGTGCCTGGGATTTTCCAGCCCTGGGGCTGCAGTGCAAACTTGTATAGGCATTCGCGAGATCAGGTTAACCTAAACTTGATCTAAGTTAGTGTACCTCCTCAGGGGAATTAATTTAGATTGGGTGTGCCATTTGTTGGTGATTTAAGCCGTCTTCACGTCTATACAATTGGGCATTTAGATCAACCCAACCCTGGCTAGGTCAATCCAAATGTGACACCTGTATGTACCTAAAAGCAACAGTGTTTTATAGCTATCTACTCGTAATTTATATTGTTTCGTCCATTCTAGGATTCTGTTTAGTGGCTGGGGAAAAAAAAACAAATATGCACCGTCTAAAAGCATTTTTCATGTAATGTGCTTAATGATTTTGACATTTTGGTTACAAGTCTGTGTCTACGTAGTCCAAGTCTGAGAGGTTTCTGAAGTGGTATAATAAAAGATCAGTACAACACAGAGCGTGCAAGTTGATTTTACATGAGATGATAGAAATTAACAGAGGGAAATATGTTTTGTTTTGTGGAAAATTTTGCAGTTCCCTCGAACAAAATTTTAGCAATCAGTAGTGATGGAAATGAACAAATATATCAACTCACTGCCAGTGTACAGCTTACATGGGGCATGGTACAGTGTGAAATTTTTGCATGGGAGCTAATTTCACCTTAAAATAAAATAAGGGACTGATTCTGCTCTCAAACTAATTTATCACTTTCATGTAGTTACTCCTGATTTATACAAGTTTTATAGCAAATGGGATGAGACCCCCTGATCCAAATAACACCCCCATTTGTATCTAATTGAATAAAATACATTTCTAGTATTCATTCTTCAATGTTATAATTGAGACTATATCCAATTAAAGACAATTTTTTCCTAAAGGTTTGTAATTTTAAGTTGAAAAGTGTGTTTTAGATTGAACATTGCCTAAACTCTCAACCTAAGATGTTTTTGCAACAAATTTGAAGACGCATCAGAGATTTTCTACTCTTAAATAAGTTTGATCTCTTATGATATTTAAATATCTTTATTATTAGTAATAATAATAATAATGTGACTAGTATGAAAAATATATACCAGTAAAGTAAAAGGTTACTATACTATAGTCATGAGAGATTTTATAATTGCTATAACATGTTGCCATTTTAGAAATATCTTTTACAAGGTACTGTTCTCTGCAATTATCTACTTCAAAAAAATAAAGCCTGGCAATTACATCATGTTAATAAATTAACCAGTGCACATTATTCTCTAAGTTAAACTTTTAAATTATTGTAAACGAGTGGTGCTGAACCTTTTTGGCCCATGGACTTGATGGGCTGTGCCTGATCCCTCTGTGGGCCAGATCCTGCCGGGTCCCTAGCTGGCTGCACAAAAGGAGAGAGGGGGCAGCCTGGCCCAGTTCAGCCATGTAGTGGAAGGGGATGTGGCCTGGCTCTATCTGGCTGTGCAAGTGTCATGGCCCAGGTCCACCCAGCCCTACCACATGGGTTTTGGGGTTTTGGCAATGAGGGGTGGTAGTATTAACTGCCACTGCTCCCCTGCCGCCAAATTTCTCAATCCGTGGTGAGTCTTGTGGGCCAGATTCCAAGGCTCCACAGGCCGCATTCAGCCTGCAGGATTGAGGTTGAGCTCCTCTGCTGTAAACAGCCAGCTGCAGGCAACCCATTCTGGAGCCCCACTTGAGCTGGTTGTGTTGAGCAGGGCAAAGCATCCATGCAGACCAGAGTGCAGGGACAGTGACATAATTATTTCTCTTGGGTTTTGGTCTGACTTATCAGACCTAGGTTGAAATAGACTTTTTATATAACTTCCTGGAGTTTAACCTGTCCATTATATTTGCCATAAATTTCAACCTGCAAAGAAAATAGGTTAACTATGAATGAAAGGAAAAGGTTTAGGCAGGCAAAGTTCTTTGAGCAGATGTGATACCTTTTATTAGCTGGTCTAATAAAAGGTATCACATCTACTCAAAGAACCTTGCCTGCCTATGTCCTTAGACCAACACAGATTCAACCAAAAACCCAGGAAAAAGTTTATTTGTTTACAAAATTCATGTATTAATAATTCAGAGGGTGTTATTACATATGTCTGTCAGGAAAGCACTTTTGTATGTGCTTAAGTGCTGTTGCCATCTCCAGTCATTATGTATATGAATGAATTTGCACAAGTGCTTCCTTCCATAAGGATGTGCTTAAATGCTTTCTTGAATAGGGACCATGGTTTTCTGTACCAGGAGGTGGCAGATGCTGTTGCATATTTTCTGGGCATGCTGAATTTTCACAATCCCAACATGCGTTTCATTTACCAGTAGTATTTTGGTGCAACCTTTAATCACAATCTTGTGTACAATATTGGAACTGTAAATTGCACGTTTAATACACCCATGGCACGTATTTGAAGAGGAGCTAATATGTATTTGTTTTTTTCTGGCACAGGTTTGCAGGAGCCATGGAAAGATTGCAAGCGGAGACTGAGCTCACCAACAGGGTAAATAGCACTTACCTGGTGCGGCATAGAACCAAAGAATCAGGAGAATATGCGATTAGCATTAAGTAAGTGGGATGAGCATTTTTACAGAAATAGCTTTTCTGTTGCCATTGATGCTGAAATGTTTGCAATCAGTAAAGAACATCGTACATCTCATTGCAGCTTGTGTAGTCATATGTATTTTTTTGGTTTTAGGAAATTTGCTCTCTCTCTCCCTTGTTCCCTAGCCTTTTTATGAATTTTTCATTAGCCAGTCATTGGTTTAAAAAAAGAAAAGAAATAGCTATGGGAGTAGAGATTCCCAGAACTTGGGATTCACCCTCCTAGAGAAATAACATAGAGTAGGCTGTAGTGTCATGCTTCCATTGCTTGCTTCCCTTGGATCTTGTTGGCTATGTAGTGGATCCCAGCATGAAAAAATGGGTAGAGGAGGGTTCCACCTAGCTTAGTGATCATGTCAGTCAACTGGGAAGAGGGCGACATGGGTTTAAACCACCATAGGGGGAGGCCGTAGAACCTAGGACTTAGGCAAGTGCTGTTACTGCTAAGCTGTTGGGTGTAAAAGGTGAGCAACATCACCATCTCCTTTGGCATTGAGTAACATCAAACAGTTACTAAGTTTGCTTTGACTTTGCCTCAGGGGGATTTGGGCAAAATTCAGGTTGGTTCCTAGTATGTATTTGGGTATAAACAAGCATTGCCAAATGAAGTGGATTCGCCATTTCAGGATACGTCCTTCCACAGCAAATTTGCTTTGTTGGGCAAAACTCATATCTCCCATTGTCCCGCACTGGCCCAGTCCTGTGGGACAATGGGTCATAGGTTTGCTATTTAGAGTGATGCACCTGAGAGATTCCCTGGGGCATGTCTCTGTAAGAGGGGAAAGTCAAGGTTCCTCTCATAATGAGGTGACCTGGAGATTGTCCAGAGTGCATCTTGGTAAGAAGAGAAAGCTGGGTAGGCACTCCCAGGGCTGGAGGGGCCTGATCCTGCATGGGTATTCCAGGGCATGCAGGATTGCACCCCTCAAGTCCCAGGCAGCTCTGGGACCACACCCTCCCACCATAAACCTAACAGATGTCTACCACAGTAAAGCAACACGAATTGATGCCACCTATATTGCAGCCACAAATTCGGGGCATTTGTGGCTCGGCAAGGGGTCTTTCCTTGCGTTTGCTTGGCCTTTATGTTGCCATAAAATAGATGAGAGTGGGCGGACCTAAGTGGCTGATCTAGATCGCTTCTGAGCATATCCAGTACCCAAGTCTACACATATAACACACTTTTCAAGCTAAAATGAATGACCTAATCAGACCTAATAAATTATTCAGTTTGAATCTGGGTGTCTAAGCAGTTTTGTGGAGTCAATTTGAATCTTTCCTCGTGACTGATATGCCTAAATTTCATGCAAATCCTGCTTTGGTTTAATAACGGTCATTTAGGACCTGGTGTTTAGGCCTTGGAGAAACTAAAATATACCCTATACTTTATATATTTTTTGTTATTCTGATTTTAATTATCCTGGGGTAGATAGGAGGTGTCTATTACTGTACCTTGCCAGTATGTGGCAAAGGAGCCTCTGGAGGTCATCTAGTCCAATCCCCTGCTTGAAGCAGGTTTGTCCCTATCTAAAACCATCCCATTCAAGCCTTTGTCTAACCTGTTCCTAACTCCACACAATCAACTTTCTCCCTCAACTACAAGGCACCAAAAGCAATCTAAGTTGCCACAGGTAGAGCAGGGGGACAAGGACTTGTCAGTATCCCACTGCTGCAGGAGTCGTTAAAATGCATTTGAGTGGCTATCCTGGGATGGAAATGGACAGACAAAACCTTAACTGGTGTCAATTACAGTGGTGTATCTTTATCTTCGATTTTTTTCCCCCCCACATACATGGCTGTACTGGATTGGATGAAATTACCCCAGGTTTAGGATTATCATCTGTCCAGTTTAGGGTATTCATTTTAAACCAATGAAAAAGTTTTTAGTTTGACCGGGGCCTTACGTATAAAACATTTCAGGAATGTATGGGTAAACGAGTCTTATCAGCGGAAATTATTATGAGGGTCTTGTTTGTTTCCATATTGATTCTCAATATGAACTTGAAAGCAAGCAATATACAGGATCTCCTCATTAGAACCTACTGGTAGTTGGGATTTTTCTGAATTCAGATTGCATCTTCAGCTATGCCCTAATAAATATATTTGGTTAATTAGATGTCAACTTTGTATTGGCATGAATATACATTTTGTCTTAAGAATTTATTCATGTAGTGTTATTGGGGCATGCCCTTAGGTAGTTATTGATCTCCACTGATTAAAAACACATTTATATTCATAAGTTATTCATTGCCCACAGGTACAATAATGAAGTGAAACACATCAAGATTTTAACAAGAGATGGCCTTTTTCACATTACAGAACATAGGAAATTTAAAAATTTAATGGTAAGCATTGATTAGGTTTTTTCCCCCCCCCCCTCAAAATGCAACTCCCATGTAAATACTCCCATTGAATTATGTGCTGGTTCATCAGCTTTGAAGAAATACCCTTCCAGCCCCTAACATCTATGAATCTAGGCTGAAAGACTGGCAGAATAATGTCCATCATTCCCACTTAGGATGTTTTTATATATTTGTAAGGCAAAGATTTTTTAGGGTGGTGTCTTCTATTGAGCCAACTGCATAGTTGAAGCATGAATGTCTTGCATTCAAAAGCTTGTCTGACTCTATCTCAACTGTGTCTCTCACAATTCCTGGACCATCATAGCTGCAACATCACTCTAACCCATTTGTATATTTGTGGTGTTCAACCTTTGTAACAATGGTGTATGCTTAAAATTATATTTGGGGCCAAACTGTGCCTTATGCAATGGTATGCAAGGAAGGATACTGCAAGAATCCTGAAAAGGGACCAATAACTAATGACATCTCTGAATTCTTTAGGACTGGACACTACCCCTGTAAGCTAGGTACAAACAATCAGGGAGGTTAGAGAAAGATTTGATCACATTAAAAATGGCCACCCAATCTAACTTGGTTTGCCCAAGTACACTAGATAGGTGGATTTAAGTGCAAACTGTACAGACATTCAGGACAGTTAGATCAGTCTAAAAGTGGCCAACCTGATCTAAGTTAACTCTACCTCTGAGGTAGTCTAACTCAGATTGGGTTGGGAATTTTTAGGCTGATCTAACTGTCCTGATCTTCTGTACAGTTCCCAGTGCAGCCCCAGGGCTGGGAAAGCCCAGCTGCTGGCCCCAGCCCCAGGGCTACTCAGCTCTGATTGCAACCCTCTCTCCTCCCTGAATGTCTGTACATGCCTGTAGTGTCCCTTTTCATACTAATGTAAGTAACATTCCATACCAATACCACATCTCTCCATATCTGTTGGGGGATATAACAGTGGCTATGCTCTGCCTATGGCTTCTGGAAGAGATTTTTATGTACCATTCCTACATGTTGGCCAGTGCCTGTCAGGTACAATCTAATGTTTAGGGTGTGTCTACCTTAATAGGGTGGTTTTTTTCTCTTGTTTTGCTACAACTTGTCCTGCTCATATACTGAGAGTACTAGACTCAAAAGGGCCTCCAGGTAGTTGCTGGCATTTTCAGTTGCGTGTTGTCTAACCTTGTTCAGATCAGATGTACAAGATATGGTATGTAAAATGCTGGCTGTGCTGCATCAGCAACAGCACTCTGTGCTGACAAACAGTAGAGGTTTTATCTGAAGATTTTCCTTCCTCAGCTTTATAGCTAACAGTGTGTCTCTCTCCACAGCACAAGGACCATGTATGGAAAATGAATTTGTGTTTGGACTGCAGACATGCTTAAAAAATCCTTACCCATTAGGGTGATTATTAACCAGCTTAAATAGAGCAGTTCCAAAACTGCTTTAAACCTGTGCTAGGGAACAAAATGTCATGGACAGATGGTACACATGCACATAGACCACCCCATCACGTTCAGACTCTGCACCAAGCATAGCTCAGTGAGGCCCTAGTGTTGGGCCAAAGCCCTGAGGTTTTGATGTGTTACTGACTTTAAAAGTTTAATCAAAATAACCTCATCATCTTCCATTTAAATTCTGACCCCTACTTTGGAGGTTTCTCAATAAAAGTCCACGTTTTGATTAGGTAGTACAACAATCATAAATGTAAAGTGACTGAATGCAGGACCTCCATGCATTTGTGAAATGTCATCACATAAGCATTTTCTGGGGCATTGTTAAAAGAAGTTGGTTCAATATATTATACTTGGAGCAATAAATTGGATTGCACTTAGACTGCAAATTTCCTGAATGATCTGAAATGATGAATAAAAATGCAAGACTTCAAAATAAGTGAGAGCCACACATTGTAAAACAAGGAAGTCTTAACATTTGCTTTAAATGTAGATTCTGACAAAGAAGGGTCCTGCTCTAAAGCAAGAATATTTCATGCACGACAGGGAATTGAACAAAGACCTATGCTTAATGTGGATCTTACTTTAAGGACATGTATATTAGGAGCAGAAATAGATTCCTTGCAAAGGTGCCTCCAAGAGAGTTTCACAAACTGGTGTGTGTTCTCACTTGACGGCTAGAATCCAATTATGTTTTATTTATGTAAGAGAAATGTACTCAGATATCTCAGCTCTGATTTCAACAGGCTTCTACACAACCTCACAAATGTGTGAGGGAGGTGGTCACGAGATCCACAAATGTAACATTGGGAACTGATGAAAGCATGTAAGGGCTTTCAGCATCTTGGCAAGGCATGTCAACTGAAGTTATATCCTGCAAAATTTCCATTGATGGCTTTATAGTATCATTGACATGAACCTCAAAAGAAAGCATTAAGATCAGAGATAAATACAGGATCACAAATCTGAAAGCTAAAATAAAGAGCTTGTATCAGAAGGGACAGATGAGGACGAAAGAAATCTCTGCTGGAAAGGCCAGTTCAGTAGCTGTTCTTCTTTGGTAACATTTAATATGAAAAGAGTTACTTGATGACCTAACCTTAGCATAGTACAAAGTCTACCATATGCAGTGTTGGTACAGACTGGTAGATCAAGATGGGTGCCATTAGCATGCAGTATAGAACAGTGACATTGCTGTGGAGGCGAGGTACAACAACAGAGGTGAGGCAGAGCAAGTAAATCTATTACAAAGCAGTCATGGAAGGGTAAAGCAGGTATCTGCAACGAAATAATATCTTCCTTAGGATGTGTTCTCACAACATGCTTCATTAAATATGTTTTTAAGATTATGTTTAACATGGGGAGAATGAAGCGAATAACATATCAGGATGAAGTGATGTAAGGCATAAATGTTGCAGTTGACTTTAGTGGAGTCTGGTTTGCATCAACTGCGAGTCAGCTGTTCACCAGTTTTAAGCTTGCCACTGTAAATGTTTTAACCCAGATCATCATTTAATCATTGTAGTGTAGCATCTGTATTATGAGCACAAGCTAAGGTTTTAAAGGTGATTGATATCCCATGCTCCCTAACTTAATGAGTACAATCAACCCTGGCTAAATCAAACAGTTTAAATTCCTATCAACTTTTTCTTTTACCAGATTATACATTTGTTTTATACAAGTGTTCTGTTTCTGAAAGCTGCCTACAAGTCAGCTTCTGTTGCTTGTCTCTATGATGATTTGGATCTGGATACTTACTGATTATTTGCCAGAGATGTGCCTTGCTGAAACTGCAGCATGCCTTCTTAGCTAATATAAGGTCATGGAAGCCCAAATATTTATTTTATTTCTAGTTTTTTCTGTTTACTTGTAGTGCTTGGAGATCAGTGATTATAAACTAGTAAAAGAAGGTGTAGATTTGATTTTTGCTTTAGATACTGCTTTGGAACCACCTATTGAGATGCACAGTATTGCACGACATGGACTAAAATTCTCCCAAATTCAGTTCAGGAGATTAACATTAAGATTGTTTTAAAAACTTGTAACACTTAATGGACTTTGTTGAGCTGATTTCATTGGAATTACATTGATTTTCATGAACTGCTTCAGTTTTTTGAGGATAGTCTGATTATGTCGGGCCTGTTTTTAAATCAGAAGAAAACTATTTATGCTTTTTCCTTGCTTAAATTGAGGCTTGGCCTGGCTGGTGTTTTTTTGGAAACTTAAACATGGCTGAACTTAAAGGATTATTGAATGAATTGTTGATGAGAGTTAAACGTTTACAGTAAATTGATTTGCTTTTCACTTTGGTTTTAAAGAGTGAAACACTATGATTGACAAAACAGAATAATTAAATGAAATGTGTTTGGCTAGCTTTTTCTGCTTGGCTTCTGCTCTTATTCCTTAGTTTGTCTAGAAGCTCTGTATTTATCTTGTGGAAACTAGTCTGTTAATCCAATCCATAGATTGGCTAATTCAAATTTAGCAGTCATTTACTGGATTAATAAGAGCCCAGGTACTTTTTAGGACATTCTATAAGTTTGTAGGAACAGCTCAGACACTCAATGTTTAGCACAAGGACTGAAGTCACTACTTAAGTATCAGGCTTCTATATGCTATTTTGGCAAATCATTTATAAAAGACAAAAATTCTCAGTGGATGTGTGTACTTTTCCCTCACTCCTTGTGTCATCTGATGCAGTACACCAATTTTAATGGCACCACTTTGAAAACTTGACATGTTTCATATATCTGATGCAGAAGTAACTATTGACTAGAAAACTCATACTCTTATCTGGTGTCTGTATGTGTTTAGAAATAACTATGTGGATAAACATTTTTGCAGGAAAAAACTAGGAAAATATAGATATGTACAAAGTATAACTAACAGCTGACATCTCTGTCCACCTTGGAAAGGAGAATATGTATTCAGCAACTTGGCTTTAAGGACTAAATAATTCTCTAACACTGAGAATAGGTGTTTTGTCATTTTTATATGTGCCATATACTTTTGGGCAAACATGTAATAATACAAGTACCTTATGCTAAATAGCAGACAGAGCATTAAGTGCATCTATGCAGGCAGACAATACGTTAGGCTACATGGTTTTATTGTAAATTTAGTAGTATATTATATATAATATAGTAAGCTCACATGTAGTAAAATTGTTGTAGGCCATGTACTGGAATTTTGGAGAAAACGTAAATTAAATTTTCAGTAATAACTTTATTTTCTCCTTTCTAAAAGGAACTTGTAGAATACTACAAGCACCACTCTCTTAAAGAAGGTTTCCGAAGTTTGGATACTACTCTTCAGTTTCCATACAAGGAATTGGAAAATTCAGCAGGACCAAGGAGTAACAGAGCAAGTAGCAACAGTGAGTGTTACAATTTTATGTACTGTTTGGCATCATTTAAATACTAAAAGCGTACTGATATTTAAAACATCTTCATTTTGCTTTTTTGACATATAACCAATTAATATGGTGATGCATTTAGCTATGATTTTTTCTGAAGCTAAGCAGAACCAGGTCTGCCAGCAAGTTTATGAACATGCCTAGCGAGACTTCTCTGCTGCCAAACTTAAAATCAGATTGGTGTTCAAGAATCTATTACAAATGCTAGTGAGAAATTTAATTTGCAGTCTGCCTAATTTTTGCAGACATTTGAATTGGTTGTACTGTTTTTCTGCTTTGTGCATTAATAAGCAGTTGTGTCCATTTCTAATCTGGGCTTGGAAATTAAATGGATCAGTCATGTAATGTGACTGCATACTGTAAACTAGGTTTTCAGTAATGGCGCATCTTTCCAATAATAAATCATTTGTTGAGTCATCTTGTTTTTATAGTTGAATATGTAAGACCATGTAATACTTTTTAAAAGTTTTAAAAATACATATCATTCAATCACCTGTTTCAAATATATTTGGGGGTATATAACATAACAGTGGGGATTTACAATATTGTACTATCCCTCTTTCTAATATTCAACATTTTCTAGCGTAAATGGAATGCTGTGAAACTACTGTCACTAAATGCATAGTAGTCCAGTGTTGCATGAAAAGAATTGCTACATATCATGTAAAATGTTTTTTTCTTATAAAGTTGGATTAGATTTTCCAGCATTGCACGCAATGCCCATGCCTTTGCACTGCAACAGAAAGTAAAAGGAAAATAACAATGAATGGTGGTTTTAACAATATGAAGTGTGCTATGAATGAGGAAACAGTTCTGACCTAGTTTCTTGTGATAATGATTTGGCCACCCCATCGTCATAATTTACTATATATCTTAGATTTTGACCTGTTCAGACCTTTAGTCCAAGAACACATCTGTGTAATTTAGGAGGCTTTCTCCTTCCTTATACAGAAGCATAGGAGCATTTAGTATAGATCATTTTAAGAAACTATCCCTCTTTGTATCAGTTTTCCCTATTTGGTCTTCTAATATCATCTCATTTCCTCTTGTTTCCTTTCCCTACTTCCCAGGCCTTCAATTTTTTTTCTCCTATGATATCTTGTTTCCCATGTTTTCTTAGTAATTACTTCCACCTTGTCTTTCTTTTTCCTTACCCTCTCCTTCCTTTTCCACCATCCCTCCCTGCAATCTCTTTCTCTTCTTCCCTTTCATCCCTGCCCTGCCTGGAGGTCCTGAAGAATCTTTCCTGTCTCTGCTGGATCATAGTTTAGCTGATTTGACATAAGAACAAACAATAATTACTTTTTTTTTCCCTCTCTTAGACCAGCTGATAGAAGGTATCCATACCAGCTGGAAAAGTAGTGATTTGCAGCAGCATTGGGCAAACCACTGCCAGTGCTTGTAGGATGTAAGATTTTACATAGACCTATTCCACAACCTTAATTCTACCCAAATTAAACAATTTCCTGTGACAGAAATTCAAGGGAAATCCATGGAAGGGTAGGAGAAATAAATGTAGTGCGCTCTCACCTTTTGTAAGGAAGTTGACAAGCCTATATTTGTGCTACCATGGAATTCAGACATTTTTGCTACATTTGCCAATGGGGATTGACAAATTTTCTCTTTAGGCCAAACTTGAAAAGTCATTTCGTTTTAGAGTTCCAATGTAAAAAACCTAATAGATTTACCCAACACTGTTAACAGAGCCCAGATACTTTGACTTAGGGTGACACTTTGATTAATGAATTTGACAGTTTTCTTTTGAAGTGTCATCATGTCCCTGTGAGGTGTGTGGGATTCTTTTTTTTTTCAGAAAAGTATCCTTGATTTGCAAACCATCTGTAAATCATGCTGCTTAGTTTTTACAGCTGTCCTGTTAGTTTTCACCAAGCTGGCATAAGAATAGTCTCAAATCTAGGTTGTGTGAACCCTGAAGTATCTGAATTTCATTGCAGTTTGAGAATCAGACCTTATGTTTTGTTAGGAGGGGCTGGAACAAACCAAGAGATTTGCTGGAGTTTGACTCCCTTCAATCACCCTACAAAGGCAGTTGCTCCTTGACCTCTTCCCATTCTCATCTGAAGGCAGAAAGGCTAGCTGTGGAGAGGGAGCCTCTCTAGCAAGCCAAGAAGAATGAAGTTTCCAAGGGATGGGGATAACCCCATCCCATCTGCATCAGACTTCACAAGCACGGGTTTAGTTGGTGTCATTATTTTGTCAAGCTTCCAACAGAAGGGATTTTAAGGTCCTTGGTACATGTTGGGCCTAAATAGAGAGAATGTTTCTGATACAGGATGGTTTCAAACTACTGGAAACTTTGACAAAACTGTACCACCTACAGGTGCTGAAATCCAAAAGGCAACTTCAAGATGACTTAATTTCCTAAGATAATACAAAAAAGGTTTACCTTCATTCATTTATATATATTCGTTTATATATATGTAGGTGTATAATATGGTTTTATTTATTTACCTTGTGTAGGGTGAAGTATTAATCGGCTCCTTGGTTTCCCAGTAATTTATATGACTTCCAATACTTTTTTTTTATGTTACTACTTAGGCAAAGGGTGATTTAAAAGCTGAACTACTTCAGTCACAGTCTTCTTAACAGTAAATTGTCATTAGAACCTAATCTTTTTTGTGGCTACAATTAATTTGGCTTTCTGCATAATTCAGAACATTTTGCAGTGGTTTTGTTTAATCCCACATCTCCCCAGAATTATGTCCTCTTTTTAGATATTTATTGCACTGCTTGAGAGGTTGTGCCAACAGCCGTGGAATATGTCAGGATTCCTAGGTTTTCACACTGATTTTATTTTAAAAAGTAAGTCTACTAAGATGAGTTTTGATGCCAGGGCTTGTTCTTGGGGTTTAGTTTTTAGTTCTAGACTTCTGGTTTTGTGAACACACAGGATTGTACCTAGAAAAATAAGCACACATCTTCAACCCTCCCCTCGCCCCCCAGCCCAAAATAGAAAACTATCCAGAAACACATGGTAGCACAGTCATGTGACTAACACCCTGATTAACGTGAGTAAATGTCAGCCAAAATAAATGACAGTTTGAGGCCTGTCTAGAATGGGGTCTATGAAGTAATTTGAATGTGAACAGAGTTGTTTTGGCTGCATTTAGGAAGTAATTAAGACTAAGTGATATTGTCAGGTGTTTTCCTAAATAAATATTTAGGCTAGCGCACAAAGCTGACCCCGGGGTACCTAACTGTTAAAAGGAATTATGTTAATATAGTAAAAAGAAAAAAAAACCCCTCTGTTCTTAAAGATTTGCGCTGAAAGTACTGCTTGGTGACTAGAACAAAGACAGCCTCTTGTCACTAGCATCCTAGCACTATTAAATAGCAAAACTCCTTTTTGTTTTAGGCGGAGGCACGATTTTCTTGTTAGAATCAAACCCTCAGTCAGATCTGAAGTAAAATTATTTTAAAGAAGACGGCATATTGTAAGAACAGGAAAGAGCTGTGTAGTCTAATATGTGGTGCCTATTCTTTCTCATCGTCTCATCATCCTTTTTGTTCCATAGCTTTCTTTCCTGCTATAGCAACGTGTTTTTCTTTCTCTTGGAACTTGTACTCGCGCTCTTTTAAAGTCACCTTTCTCGTTTGCATAACCATCAGTCCATAAACACTGTCCTTGATGCAGCTGTTCACATATGGGTGATCTTTGCATGGCTAGACCTTTGTTTTTTTCATTCGCTGCATGTAAAAGCTCAAGTCCATAGTCCTGCAAATAAACGTCTGAAAGCAAAGAGTAAACCTGTGGGCAGTACAGCTCTACACTACCCTCAATATACATCCGGGCCTTAATGGTGCAGTTTTGTTAAAAAGGCAAAATGCTCCTCCATTTTCTCTTTAAATCCCATGAGAACATCAGCACTACCAGCAGGTGTGTGCTGGGAAATAACCACCAAGTGCTAACTCAGCATTTCCAGATAGCATTGCAACATCATAGAGTATATTGTGGCAACGTGCATAAAATCCAAACTACTCTGAAATGTTTCTTTTATAAATAGTTAAATCATATTTGGAGATCTCTGTTTGCTGTTACTATTATTTCTTCACTGCTTCTCAAAAAAAGAGTGAGGAAACATGAGAACATATGGGTCGAGTGGGTTAGATTTCTGGGTTAGGTAAGCTCAGTACATTTATCTTTACTTTTTTCCATTAAAAAAATATGGCCATAGGCCACCATAGATTTGTTAGAGATCTAATAAGAATTTGTTTAAGGCTTTGATTGTCTAGGGGTAGTATTACATTTTTTTCAACAAACAAGGGGCTAGAATGAAGTTATGGCTCTACAGATTAAACAGATGACCCAGCCAAATTCTTCCATCCTACATGCACTTAGAACCTCAGCAAGTTTACTGAACTTGGTATCTTCAAGGACATTATTTGGTCCTCAGAGGATATGACATATGCACTAATTCCCACTGATGTTAATGTCTATTTGGGTGAAATGTGAACACACATTCTAAAAGAACCTAACTCAGTAAGGTAGTTAAGCACATACCCAAATTCAGGCATTTGACAAATCCTGATGATACACTAGGGCTGCTCTCATATTTGAAGGCAGAGACCTGCTCAAGCACCAATAAAAAGCATTTTAAAACTTAAGGAGAAAATATTTTACTTGCAAGAATAAATCGTTTGAAATTCCTTTCTCTAAAACCCGACTGGTTGGTGTTCTTCTGTCTTATTTTTTGAAAATGCAATGGTGAAAGATTAAGTTCTAGATCCAAATTTTCCATGTCTTCCAAAAAATGTCCTTCTGGACTTACTCAGCATAGGACCTTAGTTTCCTTATTACCAATGATTACATAATAATATTTAAATATTTTGACAATATTTCAATGTTCTTTTGCTTCTCTCTTTTTCTCTTTCTTTCTCTAAGCCCCCTCTTTATTCTGTGGGTTTTCTTTTGTAACTCCTCCAGACTACAGCTTTGTTCCCCCTTCCTCCACTCCTTTCTGGTCAGGTACTGCTTACTGCTTTTATATTTCTTCTAAACTTGCTTCTGTTTGTTTCTATGTGCATCCAGTGAGGGAAGGGATGAATTTTTTTGTATGTATTCACTAAATACATGACAGTTAATGTGATATACTGAAGACCGATGCTAAATCTCAATAATTAGATAATGCAGTAAGCTGCTGTGACAAGACAATCCAATGTGGAAGACTGATTTTTTATATGCTAAGAATACCAGTCTTCTAAAGTGCTTTAAAAGCATATGTTACTGTATGCAGAGTTTGAATAGATGCAGCAGATCTCAAGTGGCTACTGAGCCATCATTCACCAGTGGTGTCTGATAGCTAGTAGCATTATATTTTTCATCAATTTGTATAAATTATTCTCTAAAACTTGCACTGTTTGAAAGTCAACCAAATATTCATCCCATCCCTACACCAAACCATATCACAGCAGCCTCTTAAAAGTGTAGTTGCTAGAGTTTTGTTGTTGCATATGCTTTCTTTAGATTCTGCATTGTTTGTCAGTTAATTTTCCTCGTCTGTTTTTCAAGTGAACTTGCGTTGTTTCTGTTAGCCTTGTATAACTCACTTGCTTTGACAGTATACACACATTTTCAAGGAACAAATTGTAAAAAGAAGTTTGAAATGATAGCAGTGCTAATTACATTTCTAATGACATCATGATAAATTCACAACCCACCACTATAGCCATGGTAATTAAAGACACTTTATAGCTGTTAAGCCTTGGGTGCACCACCCTTTTCGCAACCACTAAGAGAAATTTTGCCAGTTAGAAGATAAATGCTTTGCAGAGCCCCGGAGGTGTGTAAACAGCAGCAACTGTTATCTCCTTTAAAATAAAGCATTGTTTTCATCCCTTATTCTGGCTATCTTCCACTTAGGGTGGAGGTTTGGAGCTACAGTAGTTCAAAGATCTCTGGGATTGAGATGGTTCCTGTACTAGAGAAAGGAAAAGTCCTAGCACATGCATCTCACTTTGTGCATAACCCTAGCTTCATGCTGGACCTGGCCTTTTGCAGCTACAGCATTTTATGAGGTTTCAAAAATCTTCCCTTTCTGTATAAAAAAGAATCTGGGACCTTTCAAGGTTCTTCAAAATAGGGGAGAAAAGAGAGAGAAGAGAGAGCTTGTGGGGAGAAGAGACGGAATGTAAAAAATAACCTGGTGGCTAGTGCATTCACTTGTGATGTTGGAAATCAGGGTTCAAGTCTTCACTGATTTCAGGCCAGGGACTTGATCCTCAGTATCTTGCATTCAAGTCAAATGCTCTGGCCACGAGACTACTCTCTGTTCCACAGTGGGTCTCTTTCAGTCTCTTCTGCTGGTGTTATTTGCACAAATAATTAAGGGTTTATATTAGGGCTGTCAAATGACTAAAAAATGTGATCGCAATTAGTTGCGCAATAAAAAAATTAGTCACAATTAATCACAATTTTAATTGGACAGCTAAAAACTCAAAATTATGCGGGTCCTTGTATGGTTGGGGTGGGTGTGGTGTGTGTGGGGGGAATGTGTGAAGGTGTGGGGTGCGTGTGTGGAGTTTGGAGCTAGGGGTTCCCAAACACCCTGGCAGGATGCAGGGTTTTGTGGGTCAGGAGTGAGGGAGGGGCAACAGCAGGGCTGGGGGGGGGGCTAGGGCTTGGGAGTGAGGGACATGCATGCACGCCATGTCAGTAAGTCTGTGGAGGGGGAGATTGAAGGAGTGGAGAGGCACAGATTGAGGCCCTCACAGTGAGAGAGGGAGTGGGGCAGGGGCAAGTGCTCGGTTGAACGGTACCCAGGGCCGGGGTAGGTCATGGGATGGAGCCGTAGGCGGCTCATGAAGGGGCATGGGAGGGGGCAGCTCCCCACCACTGTGTGCCCCCCCAGGGAAGGGATGAGGGACATGTGCCCTCTGGATTTGTGAGTGGGGCAGAGGTGAGCTGCCTGCTGGGGCTGGTACTCTACATCCTGATGCCTTTGCTTGGGGAGCTGTGTGACACCATATTGTGCCTCCCACTGCCAGGTGGGCAGGGGATGCACAGCATGGGCAGGGGATGCACAGCATGGCCAGTGCATGGCTCCCAGGGCAAAGGCAGCAGGACACAGAGCCCCAGTCCCAGTCTGCCTTCACCCTGTGCAAAAATCTGGGTAGCACATGCTCCCCATGCCTCTTCCAGGGATGCACAGAAGAGCGTAGAGCCACACACCCCCTTCCCTCTTTGTGCTTCTGGATGAGCCTCCCATGGCTCTGTCCCATGACCTGTCCTTGCCCCGGGGCCCCATTCTCCACAGTGCCTGCCCCGCCTCACTCCTTGTCTCACCGTGGGTGCCTCATTCTGCTCCTCCACCCCTCCCTCTACAGACTTACCAGTGTGGTGCTGCTCTACATGCAGCATGCAGGCTATGGCTGCTTATGTGCGTCTGTGAATGAATCTTTGCTATTTATGACAAGAACGTCTGCAACAAGAGAGGGAGAGTCACTTCAGAATGCCCTGATTGCCAGGCTATTGGCTATTCATTAGGTTAGCGTGAACTGTATCAGTGGTCAAGTCCCAGGTGTGAATTGGGACAGATGTGAATCTTCATCTCTCAGCATGGGCAGTTGACTATTCTGAGTGAGTAAGGGTGCCTTACATATTCTCTCCCTAGCCCACATGCTGACCCATTTTCACTGTCTGGATTGGCACCTAAGGCTTGATGTATTCTATCCACTAGGCCCTTTCTTGTTTGTGTATAGGACCATCAGTGGAACAGGTTGACACCCTTCACTTATTCCCCCACCCTCCCAAATGATGCCTCCCAAGGTCCATCTTTTTCACCTTTTCCCACTTACCTTGCTTTACTTTCTCCTTTTCTCTAATTATGCTTTTCTCTTTTTAAAATGCCTCCCCTAGCTTGTTTTGCAAGATTCCTCTCTCTGCCCAATTCTGCCCATCTTTCTTTCCCATTTCCTCCAATACTGTATTACAATTCACTGCTTTTCTCATCTTTTTAGTTCTGTTCATCCCACTTTCTTCCATCAATTCCCTGTTGCCACATCTCTCTCTTCTGTACCCCATTTTGTTCCTCGTCCCTCACTTTTCAATCTCACTTTACCCTTTAAACTCAGCTCATAGCCCCTTTCTAGAGTCCAAAGTGGCCCCCCTGCTCCCGATACTACTTATTGGTCCTTATGTCTCAAAACTGTTTTTCTCCCCTTCCCTACCAATCAGTTATTGCTATTCCCATCCACCAAAATCAATTACTTACCCCATAACGTTAACTGCCGCTATTTCCCTTTCCCCCCAAAATAGAATGATTGTGTCTGTTGTCTGCAAGATCAAATACTGCTGCCCCACTGCCAGCTATTCTTGCTGTAGTCCTGCTAAGGTATCTGACATAATGTGGATACTAGTGCTTATGATACTTGACATACTAGAGTGCAAGTAATGTATTATACCAGTGACCTACATTCTAATCTACAGCATCTTCATATTGTGAACATGAGCCATAAATCAAGTTGCTAATTCTCTTTTATATACCCAAGTACTGCAGTATACTTACTCTGCAAATGCTATAGAATGCTATGATGTTATGGTTAAAACAAGGGCATAATTCATTTTTAGACATGAAGGTTAAGGTATTTGCTTTAATCATTGATGTGTGATGATCATTTGAATGTACAGCTTGCTGTTGTTAAGTAAAAGCTGCTATTCATATCAAATGCTTCTAGAAGTTACAATTACTTGATTGCACAGTGTTTGTTACTGTATAGCTGCTGTTTATATCAAATATTTGTTCTTTGTTCCTTATGAAGCCACAACCCATATCACATAAATATATATGTAGCAAGGCTGCAATTGTTTGTCTTGTCATAGCTGTCTAGATGTTCCTAGTGTATATGCCATCTCCTGTGTTTTCCTTATTTTTAAGCAGCATTTTTTTGTGATCCTTTACCATTCAATTCTCAAAATTTTCAAAATAGAATGTAAATGCAATTCTGGAAGATCTCTGGGAAACCCTAGTTAGAAATAGGTTTTATTCTCTATATAGTTCTGAGAACGGGGATGTTAGTGAACATGCCTCTGCATCTTCATTGGTTGCCATATACCCAACATAAAACCAGAATCTTTTTCAAATGGGCTTTGCCCTTCCTGATCCAGTTTCCAAATGGCCAGTTTCTGTCTAGACCCAGCTGATTATGTGGGCAGCCAGCTGTAAAAAAACAAAAAACTGTATCAATTGAAAATGCTATTTTGATGTCACTTACATATAGTACCTTAAGGCTTTGGCAGATGTTGGTTACTGTGCCAGCATCAAAATCAAACATACAAGTCAATGAATATTTTTTTCTAAAATATTTAAATTGCAGTTCTAGTCCTTTAAGTTGCGTTGTTCCCTTGCTTTCTATTAGGAATTGAAGGTGATTAGAATCATGCAGGAATTAATTTTGTAAGACTTTATAAGGGGAAGATTAATTTGCTTCAATTCAAAGCCGGTTTTAGTTTCATGCAGCTTTTGCACCTGTGTGGTTAAAAAATGTTTGAAAACATTTTTATATAATTTAAAACATTTAAGTTCCACTTCAACAAGCTATTAAAATATGTATATAATTTCAAGCTTTTTAAGCATCAATTTTATTTAAACTAGACACTTTAGGTACCTTGTTGAATTGTGGTATATTTTCTTTGTTGTGGGATTTTATTTAAAAAAAGGGTAAACTGTGCTCAGGTTTTATGTCTGAAAACATGAACTGCAAAAAAGCCTGGGTTTACACGATCGATGGTCACACAACAGATAAAAACACTCACTCACTGTGGAAACTTGAGTACTTTTTTGTTGGTTTGAGTTGGAATGAGCTAGTCTGCAGCAGATGACATGAATTAATATTTGACTTCAAAGTCGTTATTGGAAGAACACTACCTTATTCTGTTTATTTTGCCTCATTAGAGGTTTAAAGTGAAATCAAGTGGAAATGTTAATAATCTCTTTGGAAACAAACTAGTGACCTGTAAAATATGTTGACGTACATACCTTGCAGCCAAATGTATTATAACATACAACAATGTAATAACTTTCCAATTTTTTATGAATCCTTGGGAAGATTTTTGATTTAGTAGCATTTTCATTCAACTGGATCACATTTTTTAAAATCTACAAACTACATAATCCTCCAAACTCCTATTGAATTAACTAATAAAGAATGCGTCTCCTTCTCTCTAATTAGCATAGTTACTTTCTTAGTCGCATGCAAATTATTCCTAGTTTATATTGTCATGGAATCCTTGTTAATTTTATAATAATACTGATATCATTCACCTTAATCAGTTAGTCTGGGGTTAAGAAACTTTAATAACATTGATTTCTTGTGTTCAATTTCAGTGTTAAGTCCAAAAGTTATAGGCATAGCCATAGCCCGGTATGACTTCTGTGCAAGGGACATGAGAGAACTTTCCTTATTTAAAGGTGATGTGGTAAAAATTTACACAAAGACAAGCGCAAATGGCTGGTGGAGAGGTGAAGCAAATGGAAGGGTAGGTGTTTCCATTTTTTGCCATCTTCATTCACCTTTTTCATACTCTTTGTCTCGCAATATGTCTGATGTAATGATCTGTTTCAAGCACACACAATGCTTGATCATTTTTTGCAATATCTAACTGAATGAGGGTCTCAGTTGAGACCTAACTGGTTGATGTTCAGTTTGCATAAGACTGTTTGGGGAAAGTAGTCAGGAAAAATAATAGAATAATATCAGCTGCTTTGAATTGCTTATGCTTGGTTAGGGTCATTACCTGAGAGTCTTGAATATTTGGCTGTTATTAAATGTCTGGCTAGCAAGGAGTGTTTTTAGTTGTTTTCTCTTTTGGTGTGTGTTTCACAACCCTAGAATTGGTTTCTAATTAGTTCCTGGCACCAATTCAAGGTGTCATTTTTGACCTATGAACTTAATAGTTTCCCATTAGGAGCCACCACTTTTCTGCAGCATAGATAAACGAAGTGCTCAGGACAACATCACCTGGTTTAGATGGCAAGGGTTTTTAAATTAGGCCACAAAGGTCATCTGATTTAGGGGAGGAAGGGTGCAAGTTCATTAGGGTGGTATTTGGGAATGAAAGTTGTTAGTCCCATTGAATTTGATAGGTAGAGAGAGTGTTGGGATTTAGAGCATTGTGCTGTTTGAAGATATTGCTGTCATTTTGTCTGTCCATGCCGCTAGAGTACATGACAGGAACACTTTAGATTGAAAGCAACATGGAAACCTAAACTCTTTTTGATGGCCTAATATGCAGTGTGAAATGATTGCTCTTATTCTAGTCTTAGTGAGTCAATATCCACCTCCTAAAAAAACAGTCAACTGGCATTCGTTTTGGCAGCCTCAGCAGAACAGACTTGGCATGTTCTCTTCTCATCTCTATAGATAAGTATATCCAGAACAGGATTCATGATGGAGCCCATAGTTACATTTCTTGTTGGGCTCTGTTAGATTTATGGTCTTCAAATTGAACAGTCTGCCTTCTTTCATAAGTGTGAAATAATTAAATTAGAAGAGTCTGAATGAAAAATATAAAAGAACAGTAAAAAGATGCACAAAAGACTGCTATACATAACATGTTCCTTAAATTAGGGCATCATTAATTTTGGGAAGATGACTTTAGGTTTTCTAAAGTGTGTAAAACATTGGGCTCTGCCTTGAAATTCTCTCTCCTGGAAAAGTCTTCCTGATTGCATTATGAGTTAGAGCATGTAGACTTATTCCTTTTTTCACTCTGGTGGAGCAGTGGGAATATGGACTTGTGGCCTTGACTGTAGCCTTGCAGAGTGCTTAAATGCCCTTTACCTCTACTTCCAAAATGGGAGCAACAGTTTTTTGCCTCTAAGAGGTCTGCAGTAGGACCTGAGGAGGAAGGTGCTAAGTGTGCCCTGCTGACACCCCATGTACCTGAATCAACTGATGCACTATAGACCTGGAATCTCAACAGTGAGATTACTCAAGCTCATCCCCAGTGCTCACTCCTGATCTCTGTTTCCAGCAGGGTCATAAGAGAGCTAGTCTCACCAGTCACTTCCAGGTCTGAAGTATGCGCAGACCCAGGTGGTGAGTCATGGTCAACCAAGTCCTCCCTAGGAACAGTCACTGCTGCAGTCTAGATGAACCACCTTGTTTCTGCTCTTATTTTTCTTATTCCACCTTTTAGTTCTTTGGGGTACAGTGATCATCATCTAATTCTAATCTACCTCAAAAAAGGTTCTGATATTCAGTTTACAACCTCCAAACTTTAGTACTGATAATTTTGCATTGCTTGATTGAGTTATCCTAAATAAGTGCTCTGGCAGGTCAGTCAGGTTTATACTTTTATCTTGCTGTCTGCTCAGCAGAACTATCATTGTTTTGGTTAATTACGTGTTTGGAAAAAATTGTGTTGTCTCATTAGCCTCCTATGTATCATTTTGTTCTGCTTTTTCTCCTTGTTTTTAGGTTGGCTGGTTTCCATCAACGTATGTTGAAGAGGATGAATGATTTAAACACTCACTTTGTTATATTGAACAGAAATTTCAGGGACTGTGCAACATAAATTCTGCAATGTGGTGTTGGTCTTGTTAAGCAGCAATTCTGCCTGTCCAAACCCTCCCGTCTTAATGTTCGGATTTCTACCGAAGTTTGTGCTGACAGATTAATGGCTTGCCCAGAGCTGTGCAAGAAACAACCTGCCAGTTTGCTATCATGAGGGACCAGTACAAAGCCCAGACTTCATCTTCCCTGAAGACCTCTGCAAAACAGATTTCTTTATGTTCCTTTTCATTTCATCTGGTAGCACACAGTGAATACTAGCTACTGGTAAATGTTTTAAAACCCTCTTTTCCTTAGGAGTGAACACTTCTGATGGTACAAGTAGATGCTTATTATACCTTATCACTGCATACAGGAAAATGAGTGTTCAGTTATGCTGGTGGGCATAAAGTTGATTCAGTATACTTATTTTGAAGCATTAAAGCATCCTTACTTATCAACTTAAAAACATCCATAAACACAGTGAACTGTTTTGAAGAAAATACTACTGAAGTGAATATGAATAGTCTTCATTTCAAGGTGTGCATGAAGCTGGTTTTAGCTGACTACTTTGAGGTCCTGTTTAAATTTTCTATTTGTTTTGACAGCAATTATAAAAAAAAGTTTAGTGTTATCTAAGACATGGTATTTCTTGAAGAACTGTCTGTAAAATAGGATTGTGGAGTTTTTATGTCTCTGTGATTCCCAAAGTGGTTTGTTTTTTTTTTCAATTTTCAAGTAAGCAGCTGACCCTATAAATGCAGGCACATGTTGCTATGATGTGATGTGGTTCTGTTAGAGCTTGTACATCATCATTAATTTAAAAATTTTGCAGGTCAGATTCTTCCTCACTTTACATCTGCACCACTGTTCCTGCTATATTTGCATTTTGGGGGTTTGGAGGTATTTTCCCTTGGGTCTTTGTGATGGGCTTTTTCATCCCTTTGTTTTTTGCTAACAGGTTTGGAGTATGCATCACCTTAACATCTAGCACAGGGGTTGGCAACTTGTGGCCCACAGGCTGGATCCAGCCAGTAGTAACCATTCAATTGGGCCTGGAGCCATGGGGTTTGGGACTTATGGAGCAGTGGATTTTGCTCCCCTGTGGCCAATTGCTCCCCTGTGGCCAATTGGTTTGCCTGTACTGTGGCCTGGGACTTTGCCAGTGCAACAGCTAGGTGGTAGGGAGAAGCAGCAGCGGTGGTGGTACCCAGGTTCTGGTGTCAACCCACCTTGGACCTGAGCTGGGTCATTCCAGCCCATCTCTTGAAATCACTGTTAATCACTGATCTAGCATGAACTGTCTTTGGTCATTAGGGCAAGATAAAGGAAGCTTACTAGGATTTCTTCCTGTTTCCCAGCACACTAATTCTGATGGCTACTTAGGTAGAGTGGTGGTAAAGTTGGTGGCAATGCAGTGTAGTGAGCTTTCCTTCCATATTATACTAAGTGTATATAAAGGAATGTTAGCTTGAAAGGCTGTGACCTCAGGCATCAGGCATGGCAAAATGGCATCTGTCCTTTGCAAGTTAGCATTTTCATAAACTTGGAAAGTCCTGATGTATATAAGGGAAGGCTGCACTGTGAGCAGTGTCATTGTGCAGGTGTGAGTATGCAATTTTTAATATGTAGAATATTTCTTAACCTGCAGTTTAAGATTTTATATTTTGTTTTTCCTGAGGGTAATATTTCCCCCACTTCCTTCCACTGAATGAAGCTGGAGAGTCTACCCATGCACATACCTTGCAGTTGGACTAGCAGTGTGGCTCCTTTGCAACTCTCTTTCCGTATGATGGACTTGATTGTTTCCACTGGTCTTCCACAGAATGGGACTGGCACAAGTCCCATTGCACAAATCCTATTGCAAACCCTGTCTTCTTTCTGTTCCCTACTTCATGCTGGCCTATTTGAGGTCAGGCTAAAAGTCCCATTCAAAGGATAGAATCTTTTCAGTAGGACCCTTCCCTCACAGCAGCCTTTCTACCAAAGTGCTACATGATTTAGGCACTGTTGTCTGGGGCCAAGTGAGGGTAAAGTAAGTCTTGCAGAAAGCAAGGTAAGTTCCAGTCTTATTTGTGAGCCCCTGCTGATGTTCTTTTGCTTCAGGAAGTTTACCTCAAAATTAGGTAAACTGTGATTTCATTGAATATGTTGTTTGATGGAACCAGTTCAGAGAACTTGTAAGTATGTAAATAATTCCTACAATGTATTTTATAAAATGATCTGTACAGCTAGTTAGTCTGGGGGAATATTGCCTTTGGTCCTGTGCTGCTATGCAGTAGTATTTGTGGGCCTGATCCTGTGCTCCTTAAGTGGACCAAACTGATTCTTTGGCAATTTTGCCTGCTTAAGGGGTAAAGGAGTAGTCTCTATGAAATGTGTTGTGCTTTGCAGTCATATAGTTCTGAGGAGAAGCAGTTGAATTCGATACAAATTAGGAAACACATCTGGTATGTTCAATAACTTAGTTTAATTTTTTAAAGTTTGATAAGCAGTGCTATAGGCTTTTTGGCAAGCCAGGGGTTCAGCCATTTACCTTGGAGAAAAATTAAAGCCATAACTAAACATCTTTTTCATGGTATAAATCCATGCATCTTTGTTGAATGCCCTGTATTGGACAAGTTAATGCTGCATTTTAAATTGCATTTGTTTAAACCAAAGACTTAGTAAATATTCCAAGCCTCTGCTTCTACATATGCTTTCTTTTGCCTGTGTTGAGACCTTATTGTCACTTACTACAGTAATGCCATTTGTAATATTTTGTAAATATGTGAATATAATAAACCAGTTGATTTCTTGTGTAAATTTAATGTGGCAACATTTGTACTTTTTTTTTAAACAAAGGCATGGTTTGGCTTTTGTGAAGCTTTCTATGCATGCCAGGGCTTTCTAAGTACTTACAGCGATTTGTAACGGTCTGTTTTATTCCTACTCTTGTATAAATTTTGTTTACCTGTGAGGCCGCATTATTGTTGTATTTGGAAAGTGGACTCTTCTTAAGGGTTTCTTTTTCTCAGAGTGTAATGTCCCTTTCACTAAACACAGGACCACTTTGTGTGTATTTGGACAACTACTTACATGAGGCCTAGAGAATGTCATTCATTACTTAATCATATTTTTTTACCTGGCAAAGCCTGAATTTGTAATTTCTTGACTGAATACCACAATTCCTTTCGTTTATAATGTTTGATTGAGGTGACTTTCTTTCTCTGTTTTCTGTGTTCTCTCGCATGTAATTTTAGCTTCACTTGAGCTCAAGTCTGGAACTGCAGTCTATTCTCAATTATTCAGCTGCCTAACTGCATTCCTATAACACATCCTATCTATACAATTCGGACAATATTGCCTTTATGCACCGTCTGTTTACCAGTAGAATAATTTTTGGGCTGATGAACTAATTCAGAGACTTCTGTGATAATACAGCTGAAACATGGCTTCACTATGTCACTTCTGCTTTTTGATAAGAAAGCTTTTCTTTGTGAAGCCACCTTTCTAATAGATAATCATTAAACCTAATGAGGGATTTACACATCTCTGCAGATGTAAGGCATAATTTTCCTGTCACCCATGAAGATATCATATATCTAAGACCTGCACCTAACCTGAGAGATGCAGAATGCTTCTCAATTAAATTCTACTCTGAGCAAAATTCATTCTCATTCATATGGAGGCTGCTTTTATTTATACATGGGAAGAGAGATGTGCCCTCTTATCTCATAGGAAAATAAGAGGAATTATTGTAATTAGGGCATAGGAGCTATTTATGATTGGATTTCAAGCTCTGAAGATTTGGAGGCCAGCCAAACACTGAAGATTTATTGGGATGTTTTGGTTTCATAGATTACAACCTTAGTAAGGAAAATTCCCCTGTCCCTCTCAAGAGCTTCCCTTCCTATCCCCCCAAAACAATCTCTAATACTTTTCTGAAGGGAGCTAATTATGGTGATGTGGGGTTTTCTCAATATGGATGAGGAAGTGCGAGAGGAGGAGAGGTGTTACTTGAAGAGATAGTTGGAGAAGAGTTAAAGAGAATGTGTGTGTATGTTCTGGCACATTCAACCTCCAGTCTAGGTTTACTTTAAGTGGGTTTGAAGTTCAGTGTGAAAGTTTTATATGTATCTGGCTTAACTTTTGCAGTCAAGCCACAGTTGCAGTTCTACCTATTGCATCAGTATTGCAAGAAATTAATGGTTGTTGCTTTGCCACACATCATACCTGCTCAGAGGTCTATAATGATATTGGAGATTTTAGACCTTCCTCTTCTGAAAGCTCTAGCTTCCATGTGAGAGAGGGAATTCTGGCTTATAAACAAAGAAAATGACTGACTTGCTCTCAAAATATATCATTATAAGTTGTTATGGTGCAACTGTTACAACTGCATGATTACTTACTGATACAATTGTAACAAAAGTACTCCAACTTTAAACCTGCTTCATTCAAGGTCAAATGTAGGATTGTTTTGCTAACTTTTATTAGGATCCTGCAGTTGTAACATTTGCATCATAACTACTGATTTGCATCATAACTTCTGAGCAACTGCCCTGCCTCCCCTTTTGAAGGGGCTAAAATGTATGTTTGTCCATTTCCCTGGTGAGCATTTTCAGGCCAGTAATATGCAGGTGAGTAGTTGTAATTTCATTCAGAGGATGGTGGTGATCTAAACTGGATGCAAGTGCCTATCTTCTCTTTAGCCACTTTATTATAATCGTGTTGCATAATAACATACAAAAAAGGAATAGCATAGACTGTATGCAGTTGTCATCAGCTTAGATCCTGGAATTTGAGAATTAATGTTGTGTTTTGTGTACCCTTGCCTGTGTGGCAAGTCCCGGAGCACTGTTAAGAAGCATGACTCTCGCACTTGGTCAGCGTGCACAAAAGCCCCCAAAATAGGTAGTATGGCTGGTTCAGCCCAATCCTGAGCCACACCCAACCTCTGGTGTGATTCTTAGTGCACACTGGGCCACAGTTAACCATCTATGTCGTTTAGTTTCTGAGCATTTTTGTGCCTAGAGGGGGAGTAAATGGGCAGGAAGTGTTTATTACTGATATTCCCAGGCTTACCACAGAAACAGCATAGACATGCTCCGAGAGAAAAAATGTGAATGTTTTCTCCAGCACTATTGAAAAATGTTACAGAGTGTTAACATTCATCCTTGTATCTGCAGGAGGGAGGTAGTTCTGAGTCACTTTAACGTCATAAAGCTGTTTGATGTGGTCTTCATGATACATAAGTAATTTCACAAAATGTTGAAATGTTCAATGCCTAGGTAATAAGGCCACAGGAATGAGTTTAAACCTAAGGAATTTTGATTGCAGAAAAGTGATTCATTGCACCATCTTAGCAACTTTCTTTTCAAGAACAAAGAACCATTTGTTTTTATAGCAAATGAGATTTGGATTTCTAATTCAGTCTGATAATTCCTCATCTGTTGTACAGTTTGCTATCCATTAATTATGAGGGTCTCCACTGTTTACATGAGCATAGCATAAGATTTGATTTTGTAATCCCCTTGAAATATTTGAGATCTATTGCTTCTTTCATTATAACTTTTACCTCATAATATGCTTCTTCTGGAAACTGTATGGGATTACTTTAAAACTTGCTAGTTTAACCTTCAGTAAACTCATAGTTAGAACAAATGACAGGTTAAGAGTTGGCTATTTGCTAAAAGGTTGTTTGCTTCTTTCATAACTCTCTCCCTGCTAAAATTGCTAGGGTAAATTTTAGCTTTAGGAAGGACAGACATAATCTGAAAAAAAAACCCCACAGCCAGAAAACTGAAAAGAAAAAGCTCATCCCAGACCAATCTGAAGTGTGAAATTTCATGTTAATGCTATTTCTTATCCTGGATAAATTTTGTAAACTATATTCTCAAGACACCCGGGGAATAATGATAGCATCAGATTGGAACAAGAAATCATTTAATGCTGTAGGACTCTGAAAATTTCATGAATGCAGGTACAGGACAGTTATTGACTGGTGGTGGGGATAGCAGGCTTAATTCCAAACCTGTTGGAGTTAGTAGGGGCGTGTGTAGACGAAACGAGAGGTGTGTGTGCACCACACTTTAAAGCAGGCTAGATGCTTTTGCAATGCTTTAATGGTGTTAGTGTTTGCACACCTTGGTCATAGAATCACAGAATCAATGAGTTGGAAGGGACCTAGACAGATCATCTAGTCTGACCCCCTGCCATGGGCAGGAAGGAGCACTGGGGGTGGCAGGGATCATAAGACCCCAGCCAGGTGCCTATCCAGTCTCCTCTTGAAGATAAATCTGGTGGCATATTGCACATTAATTCCAACCACTGCAGGACATTCGGTGGCATGATGCACCTTAAATGACTTGCACAGCAAACTAACCCCCCTGCCAGAGTCTGCCTGCCTGCCAGCCTGAGTGGCATAGGGATCTGGTGTTTCTCTCTGTGGCTGCAGTGCCCGCCGGGTGTCTGTGGGTGGGTGCCGCCTGGGGCGGGGGCTGTCGCTTCCATGGAGGGAAGCACCAGCCCTCACCCCAGCAGCCCAGGGACCACTCCATCTGCCAGCAGCTCGTCTTTCCCTCCCCACCAGAGAGGCATGCAAGTAAGTGGGGTGTGTGCACGACACAGAGGTTTAATCAGCCGTAAATTGAAGCGGTGTTTTTTAAAACCCACTGCTTCAATTTAGGGCCCCTGTTTAGTTTACACATGCACTGGGGTTCTTTTCATGGTCTTAATTTATTTTTACTGCTCCAAAGAAGTTAGCATGTTGCTTCTCATGGATCAAAAGCATAAAGAGAGATCTAGCTTCCTGAATGTTTAACTGATATTGTCCTGTAGTCTGTCTGTTAATACCATATTTACTTGCCTACCACATGCACCTTCCCCTGCCTAGAATCAGCCCTCTGAAATTCGGATGTGTATCTTAAGTGGGGATACTGATTTTTCTTTGTTGGACTAGAAGTAAGAAGAAAAGAAGCAAGAGATGCTGCTAAAATGATTGCCAAGATGGCTACCACTTCTTCCTGCAGCACCATGTAGCGTGTTATCTAGTATTATCCTTCTCACAACCATTGCTGAAACATTTACTGAAAAGGCACTGAGTTGGCTGAGAGAAAGTGAGCTGCTGCATGCAGCATGGATTATCTTGATGAGGCTTGAGGTGTGGAAAGTTCACTTTATCATATACAGGATCTTATATAAAGAACTGTTTACAGTAAAGAAGTAACAGTTTTGCTGTTGCCCTTGTAAGAGACTGGGACCTAACCATGTTGATGTTCTGCCATACCAGGAAGTTCTTGCTGCCTCACAACCTATTTCCAGGGATGGCATATTTCCTGGACACTGTTTCACTGAAAACAAGACATACTGTTTGGAAGAAGCAATTACATTTCAGCTCTTTCCAATAATGTTCATTCTTTAAGAGGCAAGGATTTTTTTTTGAGTGATATCTTTTATTGGACTAATTGCATGGTTGGGATAAAGTTAGACAAGCTTTTGATTACAAGGCATTCTTCAAGGGAAGACTTCCAATGGAAGAGACTGAAGTAGTCGTCTTTTCTGGTTGAGCTGTAAGAAGAGTAAATTACATCATAAATGCAATGAATGAAAGAAGAAAAAGAGAACTGCTTAGTAATGAATATTGCAACCAAAATGGAGAAATAAGTTCCATCAGGGAACTTTACCCAGTGGAGTCTATTCAGATTCAGGCATTGCCCTTCAATCATATAGAATCATCTAAAAAAGGGCAGAAGGGACATGAGGTCATCTAGTGTAGCCTCCTGCCAAAAGCCAGGATCATCCCCGTTTAAATTATCCCAGCCAAGTAGTCATCTAACCTGCATGTAAAAACTTCCAGGGATGGTTAACCTATTTCAATGCTTCTTAACCATCATTGTGAAAAAGTACCTTCTCCTAAGAGCTGGAATTCACAATTTGACCTTCTGTCCCTGTAGTCCCATCCTCGCTCCGCAGGCTCTCACTGTATTTTAAACACACCCTTTCAAAGAGTCCCAGAGGCTTGTAGACTACATTTCAGTTCTGCAGGAGGCACATGATAGGTTAATCAAACACAGATACAGACCAGATCTGGAGATAGCATTTTTCATTGCACAATTACTTTCTTAAGATACATGCTTATAACAAACTTCCTAAATACAATGCTGTTACTCTAGCTAGTCCTTCCACTAAAAAAATCCCCGTTCAGGAAACCAGGGTTTGCCTTGCTCCAAAGCTTCTAATACATGCAGCTTCCCCACAGCTTGACTTGCTGAAGAGAACCAATTGCTCCACTTTTGTCCATTTAAAGTTCTGTCATGCTTGATAGCCAGTCCTTTAGCGTGGCGGGGAAGGGGCTGTTCTTGCAAAGACAACTAATGGAAAACTAACAGTCGGTTGGGAAGACTTATTTAGTCACTGTGAATGCTGCTTGTGAGGAGTAATTTTACATTGGTAAAGTCTTGGTAAGTGAATTTTGCTAGGCAAGAAACCACAATGAATGAGATGTGTGCACATGCATGAGTGGTTATCTGAAAGGACTAATGTTAGGGTGAAACAGAGGTGTCTGAATAGAATGGGGTTGACCATCATGCCCTTACTGGATGAGTAGCAGGTTCCTGGCTTCCAGTGGGTGCTAGGGCTCTTGCCAAATATGTTGTAGGCTATGGCTTATGACAAGGATTGGCAATCTATGACCTATGAGGCAGAACCAGCCGGCACTGTCCGTGGGACCCCCCAAAACACAGGGCCCAGGTCAGTTGTCCTGATTCACCCCCCTTGAGGGATAGCCCTGTTTTTACTATTCCTCCTTTGAGAACTCGGTTTTGATCAAGGCCTTTCCACTCTGTAAAGTAGACTTATAACAAGTTCTTCTGTGACATATCGGCCATCTGCTGATATCCCTCCTCCCTCCCCAACCCCCTCACATTTTTTTCCTCAATATGAGCTAGTGGAGGGGTGACCTAGATATAGTCCTCACATTGGATATGGGACATGGTGCCATGTCATTCAGTTTAGAAATCTGACACTAGAGGAGCAGTGTTAGTGTTGACTACCGTGGCTCGCAGATGCATGCCAATGAAAACTGCCACCATTCATCCTCCTGACAAATTTCCAGATTCATGGAGAGTCCTATGAGCTAGATGACACGACTACATGTCCCAGGTTGATCCTAAGGATGAACTTTTCTGCTGGATCCAGCCACGGACCAACCCTGCACTACTCATCCAGCCTGCAATAGTGGATGAGTTGAATGAAATATACTTGCCATAGACCACCTGTAGAGGCATAACAGGTAAGTCAGTGGCTCTCTATTCTTAGTCCTGTGCCAAAATCCCCAAATAATATAGATTAATGATCAGCCCGAACATGAGCCATCCATTTAGAGGAGGGCACAAGAATGGATCTCCTGCCACTACTGCCTACAGCTCAGAACCTCTGCTAATGATGGAGATGAAATGATAATAGAGGAGGTAAAAAGCTACACATCCAAAATGGAATTGTCTGTTTGGTAAAGAGGCATATAAAATGTATAACCTCATAAAAGGTTCACAAGTTACACAGTATTGTCGCTCGTAAGCTGGATTCAGACGTTTCACTGGGATAATAATGGAGTTACTCTATGGACTCAAATTCAAACCTTATGTACGTAGGAAAGCTCAAAAGATAGTTTGTGGTAAATAGCACAATTAGCACTTTTCAGAACATTTTCATCCAAATGTATTTTCATTATAATGTACTGTTTTACTGAACCCAAAATTCCATGGAGCTGTATCCATTTTGATGAAGTTTTTGACAGAAAGGCCTGATATCTATGGCTTTCTGCTTACTTCTGGATATACTGTATTTTCTTGAATAGAAGACAACCCTGATTATAACCGGATATGGGATAATACGTAGATTCTATATATAGAAAAAGTATGAATTTTTTGCAGTTTTCCAGGTATAGAATCTAATTATCAGAGGCTTACTTTGAATTTGTCCCCTTTCTGCTGCTACAGCAGGGGAAATAAATCTGGGAGGATCAGGCAGCCTTTTGCTGTCTACTTCCCTTGAACTGTTTCCCCTGGCAGCTCCTTTCCACTTCCCCTACTATCAGACCCTGCTGTTTCCGAGCACGTGGAAGTGAGGGGCAGATTTGAAAACAATAACCTTGAAATTAAGCATGGCTATAGCAATTTGCATATAGTACCCATAGACTTGGTTCATCCAGAATTGATTCACGTTACCTTTTATTGAAACTGCTGAAAGTTCTAGCACGTTTCATAAACACAATTTTGAGCAGTGCTTTTGCAAATCTAGTATAAACTAGTTTTTAAAAAAAATATTTCATTTCAAGGATCAAATCAGTTTCAGATTTCATAGGTTTCATAGACATTCGGGCTGGAAGGGACCCTGGAGGATCATCAAGTCCTGCCCATGGGGCATGAAGTCAGCGGGGATTATAGGATCCCAGTAAGATAAGCATCCAAATGTGTCTTGAAGGTATTTAAAGTGGGTGCTTGAACCGTGTCCGGCAGATCACCCCTGAGCCTGCGCTTTTCCAGGCTGAAGAGTCCCATGGCTCTCAGCCTCTCATCATAAGGTCTGTTTTCCTGACCTCTGATCATGCACGTGGCTCTCCTCTGCTAACTCCTCAAGCTTCTCCACATCCTTTTTGAATTGTGGAGCCCAAAAATGGATGCAGTACTCCAGCTGTGGCCTCACCAAGGCTGAGTACAGCGGGAGAATGACGTCCCGGGATTTGCTTGAGAAGCATCTATGGATGAAGCCAGCATTTTGCTCACTTTACTAACTGCAGCATCGCATTGCAGGCTCATGTTCATCTTGTGGTCAATCATGACCCCCAAGTCCCTTTCATCTGTAGTGCTAGCCAGTGTAGCACTGCTGAGCCTATAAGCATGCTGCAGGTTTTTCCTCCCAAGGTGGAGAATCCTGTATTTTTTGGTGTTAAACACCATCAGGTTCTCATTCGCCCATTTCATGAGCCTGTCCAGATCTGCCTGGATCACCCTCCTGTCCTCAATTGTGGATGCTTTACCCCAGAGTTTGGTGTTGTCGACAAATGTGGCCAGCCTGCTTCTGACACCAATGTCTACATCATTGACAAAGATGTTAAACAGTACAGGCCCTAGGACAGAGCCTTGAGGGACCCCACTGGTCACTGTGCATCAAGATGATTGGCTTCTGTCAACCACCACCCTCTGGGTCCTACCGTGGAGCCAATTCTGCAGCCAGCAGATCGTGGTGAGGTCAAGTTAGCTGCAGTTAGCCAGTTTTGCCAAAAGGTGATCATGGGATACCAGATCAAAGGCTTTTTTAAAGTCAAGATATATGACATCGATCTCTTCCCCCTTGTCCAGGTGATAGGTTACCTGGTCATAAAAGGAAATGAGATTGGTCAAGCAAGACCTACTTGCAACAAACCCATGCTGGGTATCCCTCAGGATATTGCAGTCAGCTAGTCTGTTAAGGATGGCCTCTTTGATATTCTTTTCCAAGACCTTCCCCAGGATAGAAGTCAGGCTAATGGGCCTGTAGTTTGCTGGATCTACTTTCCTACCTTTCTTGAAGATCGGCACAACATTGGCCATCTTCCAATATTCAGATCTTCTGAGATTCATTTGGGCAAAGATCAATAGTCAAGTTCCAAAATTCAACTGAGCAAAGCTCAATCATCAAGTCTGTGTGGCTCTGCCACCAGGCAAATACCCTCCCTCCCAGACCCAACAGACACTCCTGAAATCCAGGCAGGCACCCTATGTGCAAGCCCCAGGCACTTCACCATCATGTTTAGCCATCGCAATCATGGAAAGAACTGCCTCAGTACCCTCCCCCGCCCCCCAACTCTCTTTCAAATCTGCTAGTTTTTTCAGTTCTTTCATTCATCATCATAATTGCTGGCATCATCTCCACTGTTGTGGTCATTGTTTTCTGTGGTAGTCCTGCTGCTGGATAGCCTGTACCAGTCTTTTCTCTTCCATATGATCTCTACCATCTCCTCCCTGTCATCTGCTGTTGTTTTTCTATAGTACCCCTTCATCTCACTCGGTCCTATTTTGACACAGTCCTTGACTAAGAGGTTCATGTATCTGTATATGAGCAGGTTCCTGGTCTTCCATAGGGCATTCCTGAAGCAAGACATGAACTAGTGAAAGCAGGCTGTTGGGGTCCCTTGCTGCTTATTCAAGTGACCAAACAGCACTTCTTCTCTGGTTAAGCTCTAACTCCAAACCCAAAAGGCTCATGATTTATCACATAATTCCCTGGGCTGGGCCCCACCAGAGTTGATAGCATTTCACTGCCAGCTGGCCCACTGCGCTGGGCTCTCCCAGCTCCCTCGTGCACAGCAACTGCCTACCCAGCCACAGCATGCCGTCCAAAGGCTGCTGCCATGTGCAGCTGCCACCTGGACCCCATCCAGCTGGCTGGACTCCAGAAGGGATGCCAACAAAGGGGTGCTCCTGGGCCTCCAGCCCCACCACCTCTGGGCCCTCTGGGTGAGCCAGGCCTGGTGGCTGCATGTCACCCAGCAGACCTGGGAAGATGAACAGTGGCTGGAGGCATTCTAGATGACCCAGGCCACATTCCAGGACCTTCTGGAGCAGCTCCAGCTGCACCTGGAGTAGCAGGACAGCAGCCACCCCTCCCCACAGGCACCCAGCTGGCCCTTGCCCTGCTTAAGCTGACCACACCTGCCAGCCTGTGCTATGTGGGCCATCTCTTGGGGTGGGCAAGGTCACTACCTGGGAGGTTGCGTGCTGGAGGTGTGTGGCACCCTCCAGGATGTGCTGGGGCACACGGTGCTCCTGGTGCACAAACCCTGAGAGGTGGTGGTGGGGTTCTGTGCCATCAGATTCCCCAAGTGCATTGGGGTCCTGGATGGAACCCACATCCCTGACACCTGCCTGCTCCATAGTGACTGCCCCTCCTATAGCTGGATGGGCTTTCACTCCGTTATGCTCCAGGCTGTCGTCGCCCACTGTGGCACCTTCATAAACGTGAGTGCTGGCTGGGTGGGCACTGCCCACAATTTCCATGTTTCACATCTCCACCCTGCCAGCCCTGGTGCAGAGCAGCCGCTTCACACCGAGAATACCAGACCTTCAGCTGGGTGCCATGGTGGTCCCTCCCCTCTTCATTGGGGACCCCACCTACCCTCACTTGCCCTAGTTTATGTGGCCCTACACTGGCAAACTAGACTCTCACCAGACCCACTTCAACCACTGTCTGGGATGGACCCATGCCCTTGGTGGAGTGCATCTTTGGTTACCTCAAGGGACACTGGTGCACCCTCACTGCCCACCTTGAGTTTGCCATGGACACCCTACCCTGGATTACTGTTGCAGCCTGCATAACATCTGTGAGGCCTGGGGAGAGTTTTTTGTAAGGCCAGGCAGAGGAGGTACAGCGGGGGGGATGCCTGACACCAGGAGCACCACTTGTGGTGGCAGTGACAGCAGCAGCTGGGGCCATGGCAGTGGGTGAAAGAGATGCTGGTCAACCACCTCCTGCACTCTGCTGTAGCCCACCTGGACAGCTGTCCACAGGCCTACCCCCACCACCACACTAACTATAGACATGTTTCAGAAGAAGAAGTTTTTATTCCCTTCACATCAAACAGAGCCCCCCATCCCACCTCCATCTCCTTCCACCACCCAACCCACCAACAATAAAACACTCTCACCCCTGTGCACACTGTTTACAATGTGGTTTGTTTGTCATCCCAGGGTGGGGGGCCATGGGATTGGGGTGCCTAGAGGGCAGAGCTCAGGAACAGATGGGCAGCACCCTAGTCTCTGGTCATTCCCCAGTGGGTGTGCATGGTGTGGCAAGCCTGGTGGGTGAGAGGCTCACCCAGGGGTAATGGCACCTGGTAGTCCCCTAGTGTGGTGGACTTGCCCTCTGGCAGCCAGTGTCCAGAGCTGGCAAGGCCAATGTGTGGTCTTGGCCCTGCTGCAGGGAGTTCTGGCTCTGTGCCTGTGTGAGAAGCAGGCCTGAACCTAGGCAGGGGAGCTGGGTGGTGGGGGACCTATGGCAGGGAGTGGTTAGTGGAAGTGGCACTTGGACCTCTGCCCAGGCTCATGGGGAGGGGAGAAGGTCTGCTGCTGACTGGCGGTTGGCTGCCAGGGGGCAGGTGGGGCTAGGGTCGGGGGCCAGGCAGTGGGTGGTATAAAGGTGACTGCCAGGGCCAGGATGGTTTCCAGCAGCTGGCATTTGTCTTCCATGACCTGCACTGTCTTTCCTAGGACCATGGTCTGCTCCTGTCCTCCTGCAGTCCTCCTGCAAAGCCCACAGCACCCAGGCTTGGGGGATGTGGGTCTCCTGGATTACTGGGACACGGAGCTGCCCATGCCCCTGTCCCCCTCCCCAGGAGCCTCTCTATGGAGGCTCCCCAGGGCCAGCATCCCCTTGGTGATGGCACTGCACCATAAGTGCTGTGTGATAAGCTGTTTGTGTGGACCTAGGGGTGCCCAATCCACTATGCCCTGCTGCTGATTGCCATGGTGTCGGAGAAAACCTGTGCAACTGGCATGAGACCCTGAGTTTCAATGGTGTGAGGAGCAAGCCTGGGCTGCCCTGCAACCTCTGCCAGCACCTGGAGGGCTACCTGTGACTGTGCTACACATCCCTGTCCCCTCATCTGAGGAGGACATTGCTGCTGGCATTGATGTGTTCTTTGACATGTGAGAGGCCCGTGCCCACCTAGCTGCAGGAGCATGGGCTGCTCAGTAAAGTTTTGCACTGTCTTCTGCCTCCCTCCTTGCTGTGAGGGGAACCCAGCGGCCAGGAGAATGTGGCCAGGCCGGGTGGGGAAGGGGGGCTGGGGGAAGGGCTGGGGTGGGGAGGGCTTACCACATGGCTGAAGCTGCATGGCTGGTGGCTCTGCTCAGTCTCACCTGGGCAGACTCTTTGTATGTTGGGGTGTGGTTGCCTGGGCAGGGCTTCCCTGGTGAAAAGTTGGCTCTGCTGGCAGTTGGTGGTGACATAGAATCATAGGATTAATGAGTCAGAAGGGACCTAGACAGATCATGTAGTCTGACCCCCTGCCAGGGGCAGGAAGGAGCACTGGGGGTGGCAGGGGTCATAAGACCCCAGCCAGGTGCCTATCCAGTCTCCTCTTGAAGATCTCTAGGGAAGGTGAGAGCACCACCTCTCTGGGAAGCCTATTCCAGGTTCTGGCCACCCTTACCGTGAAGTAGTTCTTCCTAATATCTAACCTAAGACATGGCTGGCTGCACCTTGTGGTTGAGGCTGAGGGTGTGGAAGTGTCAGGGCAGGCGCTAGCTTGGGCTCCCTGAGCTGCTGGTTGAGGCTGCATGTGGGGAATTTGGGGGGGGGATGGGCTCCTGGCACCCCAAGGGACCCTTCCTTGGTCAAATGTCACCGTGGGTACCAGGCTGGGGCCAGGGCTCCTTTACACAACATGGTACCAGGCTGGGGCCTGTGCTGCTTTACACAACATGGCTGTGGCCTGGGTCCTGGGGTGCAAAGATCTCCATCACTTACTACAGAAAGGGCATGGACTTGCACGCAGTCCCCAACTGACAGTGCCTGCAATGCTTGACCTATATGTGGCACTGATGTGCTGACCGTTTGGGCCCATGCTTCTGCATCTGACCTGACAGCCTCTCATACAGATGAGCGTTGCAGTGCCTGCCCCATGTGGACTGGTGCTGCACTTCCACCTTGCCCCACAGTGTCATGAGGTTGCCAGCCTTCTGCAGCCAGTCGGGGCCTCAGGTGGTGGGCACTGGAGTGGGTGATGCCAAGGCCATTGGTGCTCCTGCACTAGCTTTCTGGGCCTCTTCACAGCTGTTCCTGTGCTGCTGGGCCTGGGCAGCTGTCTGCAGCACTCAACAGAGGAGCATGGTATGGGACTGGCAGCTGCACAGCAAAGCAATGCCCCACAGCACCTGCAGGTTCCAGGCAGGCTGCTGGGGGTGGGCTGTGGGCAGCTGGAGCTTGTCCCAGGCTAAGAGCTGCCTGCAGCTGGGTCTGGGTGCTGACAGGCCTGGCAGGAGCCTGGAGCAGCCTGCAGACTTGGACAGTGCGGGTCCCTAGTGGCAGAGATGTCTGGGAGCGAATTTACCCCTGGTTGGCATCTTCATGTGCGTTACTGCCCAGTAACTACTTGCAAGTATATTTGCTACTTGCAAATTTATTCACGACTAGCATAATTTACTGTGCAGTAAGCACGCACATGTGTAGCAATGCCTGCTTACTGTGCAGAAAACTTTGCTAACGAGCAGTAAAGTGTCTTATATGTGCCCAATGGGTACTACCTTATGTCTTATTCAGATGGGCTAGAAGCAAACAAGATTAGGGAGCATCTGAACTCCAAAGCTTCTGAGCCTGGGGCTACCACATAGGATGACCCCCTCTCCACCCTCCCCCCCAAAAAAGGTTTCCATCCGCATAGTTGCCCAATAGAGGTCATGTGTTTTATAGTCATGCTCAGTGGTTGCTCCATTTAAGCAGCTTCATAGTTTCCATTGAAGAGCACATGCTGCTTTTGGCAGGAGTTTAGTGAGGTTTCCTTGTATGTGATCATGAGATGAGGGACTATTTTCCCCATGCCAACTGGGGAGGGGGTGGAACCTGGTCTTGGAATTAAGTAAATACAGTAGACTCAATACTAGAATCAGGTAGGCCCAAAAGAAAAATCAGAATGTTTTGCTCCAAAACAGACCATTCAACAATACTGTATTTTATGAAAAGAAGCCATTTCATTTTTGCTCCAATGGAAAACAAAAAAACACTGAACCTTAAAAAATATTGTGAAATGGAATTGTTGTCCTTGACTAACAATAATTACCACAGTGTTTTAAAAACATGTACCATAGTTGGTTTTTGTTTGTTTGTTTGTTTTTGTTTTTTAACAGGCTCTGGGTAATTTTTCTTGATGTATGAAATCAGATATTTCTATTGCTTGACTTTTCCTAAAATAATTAAGATTACAAATTATTATCAATAGAGTAAATTATTGAGTTTATTGGGTTTATCTTTTCTGTGGGTGCATCTACATGTGCAATTAATGCACAGCAATAAACACCAGCGAATATCGCACCAGAATTTATTGCTCCTGTACACCATGTTCACACATACACCTGGTACTGCAGCACATTGAACCAGGTCAGAGAAGCCCCAGCTGGCAGGGAGCCTGGGGGGGGTGGGGGGCAGCCTGTCGACTTGGGGCTGCTCCAACTTGGCTCAAAGTGCTGAGGATGGGCTGGCTGGGACATGAAGCACTCTCATGCCCCAGCCAGCCTCGTTAGCGTCTACACGTACATTGCTGCAGAGTAAAAAAAAAAAAAAAAAACTCTCCTGTAGGACAGTACTTGTGTTTACAATTACTAACTTATGCTAGAGTTAATTCGTTTACTCCATCCTAATAACATTGCATGTGTAGATGCTGAGATTTTTACTGCTAATTAGGCAGCTTCTCAGTAAATGTCTTGTGTAGATGTTCCCGTTGTGTCATAAATGCATATATGTAGCTACAATGGATTATCTAGCAGGCAGATGAGCTGTGGCTTTCCAACATAGTTCAATTTTTGAGCTGTCTAGAATATATTGTAGTTATTGGTTAAACAAATCAATGAAAAACAGAAAACAGCTGTAGTACAAATAATATGCATCTAGTCAGCACATTAATAACACTAGATATTTTTTCTTTTTGGCTTTGCATCATGGTTGCCCTGTGAACATCAAATAGCTTTATTTGAATGTCACTGCAAGAACCATTTTAATTAACAGCAGAATTAATCAAACCACTGAGTGGACAAGTGACATTAAATAATAATTAATAGACTAGGTGATGTAGCTGCTGTGTAAAATGACAGTGATTAACCTATGACATAACTGAATGTGATGGTAGAACAACTGGTACTTGAATGGGATGCAAAGTGGCCAGGCTGAGGCTATCATGGGCCACTTTGTGGACAAAAGGAAATCAAAAGAAATTAGGCTCAAAGTTCAGAATTGGCTAAGAATCTGGGTATATAACTTCATGATTTCTAACCTTAAACTATGTTGTGCGGGCTTACTAAAATCTAACTATACTTGCTATGATTGTTACTACTCTGGTTGCTTATTACAGAATAGCTGCTTTGTAAGGTTTCCTCTTCTCTGGGGAATTCACCACATTTTGTTCATGGGACACTACTACATACTGCGTTAATTTGTTAATTTGTAATATATTTAAAAAACCCTTCTATTTAAAGCTGTAGATATCTGGATCATGGTCTACTTCCTTCTCTTGCTCTCTCTGTTGCCCCTTCATGGCTTGAGTGCATAGCCAATATTTGTGACCTTCCCCAGACACTTCTTTCAAAGAAGAAATTCATAACAAATATATATTTCTGTGGTGCAATCTATTTATTTACAAAGAAGAGGCAAGAAATGTCTTGCATTCCTGGACACAGTAGAAACAAACAGCAGAGCCCAGTTTCCTTGTTTAGAAATCCAAGTTGCTCTTTCTAGTGCCTGCTACTATGACCCAAAGACACCCTCTTGTGGCTTCCTCCTACTCCCAGGATTACCACAGCCTCTCTGGCTTCTGTTCACTCTCCTTGCTCTCTTGCACCCTTTTTCAGCCTCTTACTACACTCTCACACCCTGGACTGAAATGTTCCACGACTGAAAGTTTTCAAATGCTGCAACCTCCTTTGCAGGGGGTGTTAGAACAGGCTGCAGGGACCTGTTGTCCCCTCCACCTCTTTTCCCCCTTTTTGATCCCTCCACCAGTCCCCTCACAGGGACAGAAAGTGGGGGTGGGGCATGGGCAGGATGCGATGAACTATGCACTTTGTGTGATTTCTGTGTTTCTCTTCAAGGAGACGATCCTCCAAGCTCAAAGGGAGTCAGTCCCAATGTGCACCAAGGGGGGCAGGAGTGCTAAGAAGCCCCCATGGTTTGGCAAAGGCATCCAGGGATGCCTAAGGGCAAAAAGGAGGTGTACAAACAATGGAAGCAAGGGGCTATCACCAAGGAGGATTACACATCCGTTGCTCAGGACTGCAGGGAGGCTGTTAGGAAGGCTAAGGCAGAGATGGAGCTAGGGCTAGCAACCAGAATTAAGGATAATAAAAAGTCCTTTTTCAAATGCATAGGAAGTAAGAAGGCACCAGGTAATGTGAGGCCCCTACAGGACAGGCTTGGCAATCTGGTGATTGTGGCAAATGAAAAAGCGGACCTCTTTAATGAATTCTTTGCCTCCATATTCCTGAACAGGGACCGGGACATCTCCCCCCCACTAGAATTGCAGACAGACCCAGGGGAGGCACCGCCATGCCTAGGGTCAGGGACGACCTAGTTAGGGAACTTTTGGAGGGGCTGGATGTGTTTAAATCAGTAGGTCCAGATGCTCTTCACCCAAGGGTGCTGAGGGAATTGGTGGGGGTCATAGTGGGGCCCCTGGCACAGCTGTATGAGCACTCATGGGGCACTAGCCAGGTACCAGAGGATTGGAAAAGGGCCAATGTGGTCCCCATGCACAAGAAAGGGAGAAAGGAGGACCCTGGCAATTATAGGCCAGGGAAGACCTTTGAGAAAATTCTCAAGGAGCACATCTGCAAGGGCCCAGCAGGGGAGTTAGTGCTCAGGGGCAACCAAGATGGGTTCACTGGGGGCAGGTCCTGCCTGACTAACCTAGTTTATTTTTATGTTCAGGTCAGAAAGTCCCTGGACAAGGGTGTCAGTGTGGATGTCATCTACCTGGACTCTAAGAAGGCCTTTGACATGGTTTCCCACTGCATTCTCTTAAAAAAACTTGAAGACTGCAGCATTGATGCCTATATGGTCAGACGGGTGGCAAACTGGCCAGATGGTCACACCCAGAGAGTGGTGATGGATGGGTCATTTTCGGGTGCTCATCGAGTCCAGCTCCCTGCCCCACAGGCAGGAAGTCAGCAGGGAACACAGGATCGCAGCAAGATAATCATCCAAATGTGTCTTGAAGGCATTCAAAGTGGGTGCTTGAACCGCCTCCGGTGGCAGTCTATTCCAAACCTTGGGGGCTCGGACAAGGAAGAAGTTCTTTCTTATGTCCAGCCTAAACCGGTCACAATGGAATTTGTGACCGTTCGATCTTGTCATCCCTTGGGGGGCTCTGGTGAGCAGTCGTTCCCCCAGATCCTGATGAGCACCCCAATAAGCTTATAGGTGGCCACCAGATCAACCCTGAGCCTGCGCTCAGTTTTTGGGCATTCTGCTCTCTGAATCACTTTATCTGGTTTACTCTTCTTGTACAGTTCTGATGGGAAGCTGCTAGGTTATTGAAGTGGTAATCCTAATAAAAAATTGGGCTTGGTTTTTTTTTAGGGAGCAGGTCAGTCCTGGATAGATTTGATTTTAGTAGGCTCAGGTTTGATCTCCCCACCTTGTATTTCAGATATGACACTTCTGCCATCCCCACTTTACACTTTTCTACTTTGTCTGTCATACCAAGCTCTTTGAGGGGGCTGCACAATGGTTACAAGTTCCTCCCAGAGTTGGTTGAAAATACAAAGGTCATCAATGTATGCAAGAGCAAGCCCATCCATCCCCTCCAATTAACTGATTCATCAAATGATGAAATATGGCTAGCACATTCTTCACATCAAAAGGTGGGACCAAGAACAAAAAAACCTGATCAGCATGGTAAAGGCTGACTTGAACCTGGCACCCAGATCTAAGGGCACTTAGCAAGGTCTACAGTGGGCAGGTACCAGGCTCCTAGTTTATCTAGAATCTTATCAGTTCTAGATATATAGGGTGTGTCCAACACAACGATAGCATGAGTTTGCAAAAATCTATGCAAAATCTAATGGTGCCATGCTTTTGGACTTCAGGTCTTGAGGAGACAGGGTTCCTAGCTGGGTGTGGGGGATCCCAGTGGGGACCCAATGGCCTACACCATGGCCCAGTGGGTGGACAGCAAGCAAACTGTCCACCTGTTCTCCCTCCCTGCATAGCACTGTCCCCAAGTAGAAATAAGCAAAAATGAAATGCTCCAAAACATCACTTCAAGAGATCCTATTTTGGAGTGTTTCAGCCACTTTTAGAACATTTCAAAGGGCTTGTATGTGCATCCATGTTTGAAATGCTTTGTTGTGTCTGATTACACCCAGAGCCACAAGCAATCAATTCTCCACTGTTTGTCTCCAGTGTGTGTTTAGGGTAGTGCCCAGGGAAACCCTTCTACCTGCAGCACTTAGCTTCTGATTAGCCTTGTGAACTGCCTTCAGCAACAGCTTTCCATTGTTCTAGTTATCACTACACAAAGGGGCATTTAATTGTTTCTTCCACCTAGGCTGAATGCAAAGTGATTAGTGCATGCATGGACTTCAAGCCTGTGATTGATTGACAAATCAAATATCAAAGTCAAAGATGCATTTGATAGAAGCCAATGACAACTAGTATAACAGCTTCACTGTACTTGCACAAAACATTAATGTTAATGAGAACATCAGGGACACTCCAGCCTGTATCGAAAGCCGGTGCAAAATTCCCATCGACTTGAATAGGACCAAAATGTCACCCATTCTGGTTTAGGGTTCCCATTTATTGCAGTTATGGTGCTTTCAGTTTGTCTGTGTGACAATAAGCCATCAGCTAAAAGCACTGTTAACAGGATGAAGCTATGTGCATTAATCAGGATGCAAGTTATTCAGAAGAATTCAGCTGGAGACTTGCTGTGACTGTGCCTGAGGATGTGTCTTGGCATAAGTCATATTCCATTGATGCCAATCTCAAGCAAAGTGACATCCAGTCTGTAAGTAGGCATAAAATAGCACCCCTATTATATAGCTAGGGAAACTGAAGTTTAAATTAGCCTCAACCTGTAAATTACTTAAAGCCCTTAGCTTCTGTCAGTAGTTGGAGCTTTTCAGGTTTGTGTGCTAAAGAGACAGTGATTTAGTATCAGAACCAAAATTAGAAGTGGTCTTTCAGTCTCTTATTTACACCACAACAAGGACATCAAACTGGTTTCACTCCCCCCAGGCTGGATCTGGATCATGGGGCTCCTCATGGACCAGATCTAGATGTGGAAGCAGTGGCAGAGTGAGCAGTGTCAGGGAGCCATGGGGTTAATGCAGCTGTCACTCATCCCTGCTACCAACACATGTCCCAAATGGGCCCTGTACCCTGGATTTTGTTAGCATGCCCCAGCCCTGCTCACCCTGCCCCCTAAAATTGTTGGCTTCTCCAAGAGCCCTGTGTGCTCAGGGCCATATACTTGTCATCTCTCAACTACCAGATCAGTATCTCTTGTCCTGACTAATCCTTCTTTGTTCTGCAAAGTGGATTGTTAAAGGTAAACCAAGTAGTCCTTTAGAAACTGAGTGTATGGTATTTATAGATTTCTCTCATTACAGATAATGAAGTACATACAGAAAAAGTATGAAAAATATTGTGCGACTACTACTTCCTGCCCAGGAGTTCAGGGTGGTGATTTTGGCTTTCTAATTGCAATAGAAAATTCAGAAAAAAAAATATGACTGCTATTTTGCCAGATGCGATTATGAATTGCCTGAGGGTCTGCAGCAAAGTCCTGTCAGTTGGTAATGGACTGTCTATGCAGTTCGACTGCTTTCCTCAGAGTCCTGAGTCTGAGAGAGCTATAATTCCATCCTTGTTAAACAAGATCCTGTTACAAAATAAAAAATGCAGTCATCTCTTCTATGTCACTCATTCTCAACTGGGATGTTGCAGCACACTGGGGTGCTGTGTGATTCCTTTAAAGGTGCCATGCAATATTAACAATGCTAGGTGTGCAAACTACTCCAAGCCAGTCAACTACCCTGGCAAAGATCCTCATTGATGGACAGGAGCTGGAGAATATTGAACACTCTGCATATCTCAGCAGGCATCTCTCAAAGAAGGCCAACATCAATGAGAAGATCCAGGACAGGATCTGATGTGCCTGCTCTGCCTTCGGAAGATTGAATCATCATGTGTTCAATGATTGTGACATTAGGGCTCAAATAAAGCTCCTACTATATAAGGCTGTGGTAACCCCAACTCATTTCTATGGCTGTGAAGCTTGGGTGACCTACAGGGACCACCTGAAAAACCATCACGCACACTACCTCCAGAAGGTCTTTGGCAGAAAGTTGGAGGATTTTTGCACAGATGTCAGTGTCCTCACTGATGCTAACACCACCAGTATGGAAATGTTGATTATTCAACATCAGCTGCAGTAGATAGGGTGTTGTGTGTGCATGCCTGATGAACATTTACCAAAGCAACTGCTATGCTCCCAACTCAGCCAAGGACAAAAGACATGCAGGGGCCAAAGGAAATGCTTCAAGGACATCCTCAAGGTGAACATTAATAAGTGTGGCATTGACACCACAAATTGGGAAAAACTAACCCAGGACAGGGCTACATGGCGATGCCTTGTGAGAGAAGGTATATCTACTTTAAGGAAAATCATCTCACCCTGTAGGAAGAAAAACATAAAAAATGGAAGGAAAGGAAAAAAGACCAAAACATCTGTAGTCTAGGATCTTTAACCAACACCTGAGGTATTTGCCAGGGAGTCTGCAGCTTTAGGATTGGCCTTCTTAGTCATCAACAGATTAATCTACAACCCTTTACTTGACCTGTGGGTGTGATCATCCTTGATCATGAGGGATTGCCACTGCCAGTGGTTAGGTGTGTAAGCACCTACACGATTCACAAAATAAACTAGGAAATGACAAATAGGAACCTGTAGTTGTCAAAACAGTCTGACATGCTGTGGTCTTCTGTTGCAAAGAACTCAGAAAGAATTGCTCCATTATTTTTCTATAGTTAAAAAATGAGGGAAATTAGTGTTTGAAATGAGGTGCCACTAAATTCAGAAATGTTATGGAAGGGGTGGTTTGAGTCTAAAAGGCTGAGAAACCATAGATGTATACTCCGGCAAGGTACTTTGAGTAGATTTGATATCTTTTATTAGACCAATTGAGTAGTTGGAAAAAAGTTCTTAGCAAGCTTTTGGGCCCAGTCACCCTTCTTCAGGCATAGGGTGTTACCTCTCAGCTCCATGTTCTTGGGGAACCCTGACACAGGACACAGACTCTCTGACTCACAAAGAATCGCTCCCTCCCCTCCTCTACCTAAACAGAAACTGATTAAAATGCAGTGGGAGATGCACCTAAAACCCTCCATATAAGGATGACAAGAGTGCAACAACTGCCCTAGGTCTCATTTGCATCTGAGATGAGAACAGATGACCATTCATTTACATGAGAGATGGAGAACAGAAA